>NW_026294573.1:19106069-19396069 GCF_007827085.1 Peromyscus californicus insignis | reverse complement strand
CGGCTGGGAGGGCCTCGTACGAGGCTCCGAGCACAGAGCCGTTCCTTCTCACCCTCTCGGGGACTAATTGTCAGCCACCATCACCAAATACTGGGGACGGCCTAACGCTGTGGTTAGTGGCATAAGGGCTTTAGACCACATGTCCTGGGTTCGAGTCTTGCTTTGCTCATTCCTTGCTATGAGAAAATATACGTTACCACACCACCCCCTCGTGCCTCAGGCTCCACAAGTACAAAACGGAAGATGTCTAAGACTGTCCATGGAACTGTCAGGAGGCTTCAGTGGGACTGTTCACAGGCAGGAAGTTTGTTTTTTGTTTTGTTTTGTTTTGTTTTGTGGTGCTGTAGATGGAACCCAAGGCCTCATGTACACTAGGCAACTGGTCTACCACGGAGCTTCACCCACAGCCCCTCAGTGGGATTATTCACGTGAAGCGTTGTTTTTTTTTTTTTTTTAAACAGAGTAAACATGCATTAAATCTCATTTGTCTCTCTAATCCTGAAAGCTTTTATTGAGCACCATCTGTGTGTCAGGTGCTAGCAGATGACCCCCACACCCGAACCCAATGCCATGTCACTGCAGAGAAGACAGGGGGTCAGGGGATTAAGCAGGAAAGTGGAGATGGACTGAAGTCCTGGAGGAGTTGAGGGCGCCTTTCTGGAGGTGCCAGTTGGCTGAAGTGAGGTTGGAGGATGCCTCCGCCCTAACAGCCAGTGGTCCCAGCTTGGGCAGAACATTCAGGCCCTTGAGTACCAGGGGCCCCAAGGGACAAAGGAGCCACTCCCCAAGCCTTCCAGGAGTCCCAGCAGGGGAAGGCCCCAGCGGGCTGGGTTCTCAGGCGGCACAGCCTCCAGCAGGCATCAAACAACAAAAAGGCCTTTCTCACCACGGGTGAGTCACCAGCCTCGAGAGCAGCCCTTGCACTAGCTCGAGAAGACAAAACCACACATCTGAAGAAGTTTCCCACGGGCCACCACCAGCTTTAAATAGCTGCATCGAGCCTTGGAGGAGGTGGTGGGGAGGGGTGGAGAGCCAGGGCCCTAGCCAGTCCGCCAGGATCCCCACTCCAGACCGGGTCTTGACATATAAGCCCAACTGAAGCTGTGTGGATTGGAACTCAACCTCCTGGGAGCCCTGCAGACATGCAGAAACCTGGATACAACAGCTGGACACACAGACGGCTGGACAGATCTCCAGCCAGCGGCGGCAGTGGGGTGACGCCGGAAAGGGGGAAGTTGACCTCTTGGTGCACCCTAAGCAGCCTTCAGGCCTTGCTGGGCCTCCTGGCTGTCACCTGACCCCCCTGGTGCTCAGCTGCCCCCCTCACCCAGCTCATTCGTGACTGCTCCCTGGGCGGTTTCCGGAGGCAGGCTGGGAGCTGGGCTGTTGACGCACTTGCCGCCCCCCAGCAGGGCTGGGTGTGAATGGAGCCCCCCATCTCCCTTTCCCGTAAATGAGCTCACCCCAGCTGCACAGGGTTCTAAGAAGTGGGAGCTGAGTACCCAGCCCCTCATCCACAGTGCTGGGTGGAGCTTTTCCCCAGTTCCTCCCTCCACCCTGGCTGGGGGCGGGGGCCACCTCAGGCTGGCAAAAGCCCTTCCCTGTGGGTGTGGACAAATCCATCGAGTGTTCCAGCAGCTAGGGTCATCACATCTCTAAGACCTGGATCTATCACTCGGAGGACCAACGGACAGGCCCTCAGATACGTGGGGGAACAGCCATGTGCCCTCCCAGGTGAGGGAGGTCACCTCCCTAGGTCCACAAAACCCTTCAAGACTGTCAGCGGCTCAGCGGTTCACCAGTTCAGGCTTTGGTGACCAGCTGTGTCCAGACCCACAGCACGCCATGACTTGCCCAGTCACACAGCATGCCACTGGAGATCCAGGTAGACCACTGTGTGATTCCACATCCTGATCAGTCCACAGACGTCAAACATTCACTCAACAAACATACTGAATTCTTTGGTGGGTGACAGACTCTAGATTAATAAGATATCATCATACCTGAGAGATTAGTATATATATTATATATTTATATATTATTACATATATTAATATAGAAATCATATATTTAACATATAATTTATATATTTGTATTATATTAAACTTAAACATTTATAAATTTAATATATTATTACATTATATTATAACAGATACATTTAATAGTATATTATTATATTATTGTGATATTAATTATAGTATATATCAATTATATAAAATAATTAGTTCTATATTATAATGTTATATCAACATAGTATATTAAATATATAAAATTCTACATAGTAGTATATAACATATTTATGTTCATATATTAATATACTTAATACATATAATAATATTAAATATATGTATATTACTCACCTGAAGCCAGGCTGAGGCCCAGGTTCTTGTGCTGTTTGCGTATCTGGGCCTCTAGGTTTGGAAGAACATTCTAGATAGGAAGGGTCCAGGGTCCTCCATCTTACATGGTTCCTCAGGTCATCTGGCAGCTCTGAGGAGTTGAGGCTGTTGGGGGCTCTCGTCAGCAGCTCAGGGACACCTGCTCTCCCGCTGCCTCCGTCCCTCTGCAGGGCCTAGTGCAGAGAGCCTTCAGAAGTGGTACATGGCTGAGGGACGGTGGACGATATCTACACATCTCCATGTCCCACAGGATGGGAGCGTCGTGGTCATTTGCTAAGCTGCCACTGAGCCCTTGTGACACTGCGGCAACTCTCTGGTGCCCAGGACATTGTGTGGCATCCCTGTGGTTCAGGCTGGTGGAGCCGGGTCTGCACAGGCTACAGGCTGTAAATGGGAAGGAAGCCTGGTTACTGCAGGACAGAGGGGAGGCATTCAATGCTGCAGCCTCCCAGGTTCTCTCCCTCTGTGTTCCCCACTCAAGACCCTGGCTATCTTGGGGCCCGGGAGTACTTGGTGACATCCTTCTAGATCATGTGGAAACAACATGGAGCTCACAGGCTGGGTTGCCTGTGTGCACAGTGCATTATCCAGCTGAAAACAGGCTTTGGGGACTGGCTGACAGATCACCTGGGACTTCAGGGTGCCAAAGCCCTGGTCTGGCAGGGCCTGCGCCCTCCGGCTCTGACTGGTGGCAGCAGGGGCCACTGCCTTCGGAGATTTTGTGCAGCCTCCTATACGAGGGGCAGCAGGTGCAGAGGGAGTGGCTGACAATGGGTGGGGTGGGGGCTGGGCAGGGTCACAGTCGGTTAGCAGGAACATCCCAGACTCTGCCAGTCTCCAGGGGAGGCACCTCCCTGGCCTGCTTGGGGGCCACGAGGACAGTTCTATCACACAGGAGCAGAGAGCCTGTTCCAGCACCTGTGAGTGAGCTGCTGTGCTCTGTCTGGCTCTGGGGTGGCAAGCAGAGCACTCTGGCCTTCACGAGCCCACTCTTCATCTGCAAGCGACACCTTGACTCAGGAGAGTCATAGTGCGGACTCTTGTGTGAGGAGGCACCGTGATTTTAACAAACACACTCTGACCTTCTTCCAAGGTTGGGAGCTTCAGGCTGGGGCCTGACATTAAGTGTGTGTGGATCAGTTGACAGGCTCAGGGTAAGCTATCATCCTGAACTTGGACTGGGAGACCTCTGCCACTTGTGCTCAGCATGCATGTCTGCATGTGTACATGTGTGCAGGCATACATGCATATGCACATGTGTGAGGCTGAGTGTGTAGGCACGAGTGTGTAGGCATGCATGTGCAGGCATGGCTATGTGCCTGCATACTGCATTTCCATACTGTGCATTCTTGCTGTGGCCTGGCTGCTGTGGCTGTGTCTCTGGAGGGAGCCTCTCTGAGCCTACACTTTGTTCATGGCTCTTACAGGCACACACCAGCCAAGTACATGGACCTAAGTGTGCATGGGCCTGTGTGGGGGGGGGTTGTATACATGAACCTGTGTGTGCACGCGCACGTGTGTGTGTGTGTGTGTGTGTGTGTGTGTGTGTGTGTACCTCTCAGGGGACAAGACTTGGGGAGAACCTTAGAAAGTCCCTTCTGGGGACATCTAGGCCCCCTCCTTCTTCCCAGGTGTGCCCTCCATTCATTCACTAAAGCAGCTTGCCCCTTCCAAAATCCCATGCCTTCCACACAGGAGCTCCTCGGGTGCCCAGGACCATGACCTGCACCCAGATTTCCCTGCCCTCTACCCCACCTTCTCAGCTTCCTCTCTCACATCATGCCTGGTGCCCCTCTTCCTCTCTGGGGCCCCTTCGCTCTGCACAGGTGTCAGCAGTTGCTTTTGAGGTCTTTACCATGTCCCAGCGCTTGGTACCCCACCTGCCTTGCCAGCAGCATACTTCTAGAAAATTATTCTTATATTTCTAATTATGTGTACATGTGTATAGGGATGTGCACATAAGTGCAAATTCCCACAGAGGACCGAAGAGTCAGATCCCCCGAGAACTGGAGTTACAGGTGGGTGAGAGCCATCTGATGTGGGTGCTGGGAACTGAACTTGGGTCCTCTGGAAGAGCAACATGTGCTCTTGACCACTGAGCCGTCTCCCCAGCCCCGTCGGCAGAACTGGGCTCCTGTTCCCCAAACAGAGGGTCTTTAACTCAGCCCTGTCAGTCTGACACCTCTAAGCCCACTCGAGTTTGGCCACCAGGAAGTCCTAAGTGTCTCCATGGCCAGACAGCCTCTGCCTGGTGACCCCGTAGAGAGTAGAAGCCCCTCCACATGCTCATTACATTTTGCCCGGAACTTGCTTCTGTTTGGTGAGGGTGTGTGTAGTGGGGACCATGTGACTTTCATTTCGGTTTCACCCTGGAAAAACAGTGGTTTGGATTAAGGAAAGAAACAGTTGGTACAACGTCATGAGAAAGATGGGGGAGGAACCTTGTAGAAGTGGGCACCAACTTTCCACTCGTGTTCCAAAGCATTCTGGATGTCTCTCACCTCCTGCCGTGGCCTGGCTGCCCTCTCCTCCTGCCGTGGCCTGGCTGCCCTCTCCTCCTGCCGTGGCCTGGCTGCCCTCTCCTCCTGCCATGGCCTGGCTGCCCTCTCCTCCTGCCGTGGGATGGCTGCCCTCTCCTCCTGCCATGGCCTGGCTGCCCTCTCCTCCTGCCGTGGCCTGGCTGCCCTCTCCTCCTGCCGTGGGATGGCTGCCTGCTCCTGCAGTCAGAAGACTGAGTCTGAGAGGGCCGGGACCTGCTTCTGTGAAGCATGTGAAGGAGAAGGGCAGAGGCTCTGCAGCCTTTGTTCAGTTTGCAGGGAACCGTGGCCTCAGTTTCCCTGCTGGGAAAGGGGGAAAGATGAAGCAGTATCTTCTGTCGTCACTAGAGCAGAGCCCAGGAATCCCGTGGATGGTCCCTGAGGTTCATGCCGGGCCCTGGGCCAAGAGCATCAATACACTATGGTCCCCATACCACAGACTGACAGACCAAGGCTTGTTGTGAAAAACCACAAAAGACCCCTGGCCTGGGGGTGGGTGGTGCCATCTGGATCATCAACCCCGACTTCTGGGTCTCTGGGGGCTGTTCCTGGGGTGGGAGCGT
This sequence comes from Peromyscus californicus insignis, assembly GCF_007827085.1. Taxonomy (NCBI): domain Eukaryota; kingdom Metazoa; phylum Chordata; class Mammalia; order Rodentia; family Cricetidae; genus Peromyscus; species Peromyscus californicus. Next base: position 19,390,570 of record NW_026294573.1, on the reverse strand, counting down.
CACTCTGAGCAGTGGGCCAAGGCAGTGAAAACAGGGGCCATCTGGAAGCACACAGGTGGTGCCAGGGCTCCGAAGCCACCTGTTGGGAGGTGGGACAGTCCTGCCCTGGTGAAGAAGCAAAGGGTACTAAGATTCCCAGATTGGTCCAGGTCTGGCTACAGCCGTGTCTCCTGAGGGTAAAAGGGTTAGGTGACTTTGATCTGTGGAGTGACCACCCTCTGCCTGCTTGGCCCCAGGCTATCGCATCTACACCAGCCTCCACGTAACCGTCTATATCCAGAGCCAGGACTCCGAGCAGTCAAGAATCAGGTTTGGGCTGTGGTCAGGGTCAAGGTGAAGGAGTTGAATGCAATAACTCAATGTGTGGAAAACAGAACCTTCCAACCTTCCAGATCAGTGTTGTCCCTGGTGGGGTCGCCGGTGCCAATGACAGGCGGGGTGGAGGTGGAAGCCCCCTCCAGGGACAGGCTGTCTGCTTGGCTCGTGAACTCTCAACACCACAGCCTGCCTCCAGTTGTGTGCAGAGGGTTGTCAGAGCCTGTCACGACTCCTGTCACCCAAAGTCCTGCACACACGGTAGGAGTCAACTCATTGGGGCCATCTTCAGCCTGGTTGATGGGAGACTCAACGCAAGAGCCAGCCAGCGAGTCCCTGCCGCACCGTGCCGGTCATGAACAGGAGGACTGTGGGAATGCTGGCTGACCTATGCCCAGTGTCACACACACAGACAAGTGCCATTCTTGACTTTGGCTGCCCTGACCTTGTGGTCCCCAAACCCTCATAGAAAACAGACGGACAAAACCAAAAAATTCCACCAACAACTGGACTGAAATGGACCCCAGAAACGATGCCTCCCTCGTTTTACAGGGAGCACAGGGGTCAAGGGTCATACTGGGCAGTGTCGCCCACAGGGGTCTCTAAACTGTTAAAAAGCCAAGCATGGTGACCCCTGGCTCTCATATGAGCACTCGGGAGTGAGTAACAGAAGAATCAGGCCTCAAGGCCGGCCTCAGCTCCATAGTGAGTTTGAGGTCAGCCTGGGCTACCTGAGGCTTGTCTCTAAAGCAAACGAACAGAAAACAAGAGGATTTCAGTGACCCCTGTAGACTGTGTCTCCTCCTGTGTCTTCTCAGCTAATCCAGGCAGGACATCGGGCACCCAGGCTGATGGTAATGGGAAGTTGTTACTGGGTGGGGGTTCAGGCCATGCTCACCCAACCTCACAGGGAAGAAGGATGACCCGAGCCAGCCAGGGCCGAGCAGAGGGCCCCACCGTGCCTCTCCCTCCAGCTCGGGCCTGATAGCCTCTGGCCCGTGGTCACTGCAGAGTATTGGAGTCTATAAGGACCCTGGTCCCTGCACTCCGGGCCGTCTCAGGAGCCCTAAGAGGAATGAAAAGCCACAGGCCCAGGTGAGGAAGTCCTACACCTGCCACTGTTTTCCCTGGTGGATTTCCCCTCAACCACCAAATACTGAAGAGCCAGCTGGGAGGGACCAGGCTGGGACTGGGCAGCCGGGGTCTGCGGCGGTGAAGGCACAGGAGTCGGGATGGCAGCACTTTTCTGGGCCAAATGCCATTGGCTCCTTCGGTATCCACCTTGAAAAGGGTCAGAGGTCAGAGGGACACTTGCTGTATGATCTTAAACAAGTTGTTTGCCTTCTCTGAGTCGCTGACACCACAGATATAAAATGAGACATGCTGGGCATGATGGCGCACACCTTTAATCCCAGCACTCAGGAGGCAGAGGGAGGCGGATCTCTGTGAGTTCGAGGCCAGACTGGTCTACAGAGTGAGTTCCAGGATAGGCTCCAAAGCTACAGAGAGAAACCCTGTCTCGAAAAACCATGTATATATATGAGACACTTGGCTTTAGTAGTGAGTCCATCCATGGCTACACTGGTGATCTCTCCAAATAAGTACCTTAGTATGCTACTTCCCTGTCCCGTGCCTCAGTTTCTCTACCTGTGGCTTATCCCAGCCTCTCCTGCGCGGGATTCTAAGAAGACGGTGGCCCGGGTCTGTGAAATTCTGACACTGGCTGAGGAAGGACCAGCTGCTGAGGAATCTGTGGGGTGTCAGAGCTGGGAAAGGATTGACCTCAGGGATGGCAGCCTGGGGCGTCAGCTGGGACAGGGACGCTGCAGTGGGAGTAACTTTCCCGCCAGACAGGGGAGATGCCACAGCCCCAGGCACTGTGACTCCAGGAGCCAGTAGTGCCCCAGGGCAGCAATCTCCTGATTCTGGGTGGGCATCAGACACTGGGCCCCTCAGCAGGTGACTCGGGCAGACCTGTGGACTGTGGGGCAGGAAGCCTGAGTAGTTCCACACCCCAGCCACTGCTGTGACGCCAAGCTCTGTGCTCCCAGAATCCTTCTGACCAGGTCCAGGCCTGTCACTCTCAGGAGCTGCAGATGTTATCTCTCCTGTCACTCCTACGCCTACCTTCCATGTCCCTGTGACAGCCACAGGCTGTAGAGGACCCAGCCTTACTCTAATGGGACTGGGAGAGGGGCACACCACAGAACCAGCGGACTGGGGCGCCCAGCTTTCTCCATCAAATGCCTGGAAGAAGACACTGCCTCTGTGAGCCTCAGTTTCCTGCTTCCCAAGCCCTAGTTCCCGAGGCAACAGGAGGACTGTTGAACCTGTTGTCCAGGCTCAAATCCCAGCTCTGCCGTTCATGAACTCTACAACCTTCAGCAATGGAGTCCTCCTTTCTGTGTATCTCAGTGTCCCCATTTCTGAAATGTGAGTAAAAATTGGATGTCTTCCTTATGGGGCTGTTGTGATGGTTGCTACATAAAATGGCCTGGCCCCAAGCCAGCCCCGAAGAGGTATCGCTGGAATCAGATGGTCATGTGACATGTGTGGCTGGTAACGTGGGTGGCAGAAGGGGACAGTAGGACATGACCTTTGCCCTTGCTGGGCCTCAGCAGTGTTTTCTAGTTTATACTTCTGCCAGGTGGAATGTGAGTGCCAATTGTCAACCTGACAGGATCTAGAAGCTCCGGAGACTTCTCCCACCATGCCTGTGGGGGATTGTCTTGATTGTGTTAATCGATGTGGGAAAACCCATCTTAATTGTGGGCGGGACCGTTCTCTGATCAGGGGATCCTGAACTGTGCGAAATAGAGAAAGTGAGCTGGGCAGATGTGCTTGCATTCATCTCTGTTTTCTGGCTGTGGCTGGGATGTGATCAGCTGCCTCATGTAGTGCTAGGATTATAGGGGTGTGTGTGTGTGTGTGTGTGTGTGTGTGTGTGTGTGTGTGTGTGTGTGTATCCCATGTCCTATTCATGTGGTGCTAGGATTGAACCTGTAGCTTCATGTGTGTTAGGCAAGCACTCTACCAACATTCTTCCAGCCCAGGACATGCAATTTTGAGGGAGAAAACTTGACTGAGGCGGGTATGGTTGGATGTGTGGAAGCCTCCCCTGCTTGCAAACCGCCTTGTTTGATTTGTTAGTCCTGCATGTTACCCAGGTCACAGCATAGGGCTGCACGTGGCCAGGGAAGCGGGAAACACTTGTCCCTGTACTTGGGGTGGCCCAGGAGGCCTGGTCCCTTGAGCCTGGCAGCTTAACTGTGGACCTCTCATCATGACACCCTCCTTTGGTTACTCAGCAACCCCCCCTGCTGCTTCCTCAGGGTGGCCCTGCATCCTAGACTCTGTGTGCCTATGTCTTGCCATGCCCAACATTGAGTCCTGGAGACAGAATGAAGGACAAGGTAGATGTGAGCCATAACCTGGTGGTGTACAGCAGAGAAGGCCCACACTGCCTATCCCAGCATTCCACAGGTAGAGGGAAGGTTTGTTTTGGCTCTCTGTCTCCAAGCCTTCAGTCCACTGGGGTAGGGATGTGTAGCAGGCAGCTCACATCATGGCAGGAGAAGTGGGGAGAAGCCTGAGTGTAGGCTTTCTCTTCTCTCTCCTTTTATTCTATCAGGTCCCCAGCCTTTGGGACAATGTCCCTCCCCCTGTTCAGGGTGAACCTTCTTACAAATGTCTCAGGCACTTCTCAACCCAGTCAGGTTGACCAAGAGGAACCACACAGAGACTTTCTATGGGACAGAAATCCACATCTGAGCATACAACTTCTAGAAGCCTTTTAATGGCACACACTAAGTCAAAGGGACAGTCCCCTGGGCCAGTGCAAAAAGCAGAAACAAACCCAAGAGAATGCATGTTTACATTCATTATATGAAGTTTAATCTAATTGTCAGCTTGATGCAATCTGGAATCACCTGCCTGTACTGGAATTATCTCTTGATTAGGTTAACTGAAGTAAGAAGATGCCCACTGTGGGTGGCTTCATTCCCTAGGTTGGGGTTCTGGACTGCATACCAAGGAGACAGTGAGCTGAGTACCAGCATTCATTTCTCTCTGCTTCCTGACTGTGGATGCAATGTGACCAGCTGCCCCACACTCCTGCAGCCATTTTTTGTTATTGTTATGCTCTTCCAGAAGACCCTTGGTTGCTTAAAACAATGAACAATTAATCACTGTGCTGTCACTTCTGGAGGCTGGGATTTGGGAGCAGCTAAGTCAGGCACAGCTTGGGCTCTCTGAGAGGATGTGGGCCTGCAATCAGGATGGTGCCCAACCATCTAAAGGCTTGGCCCCAGATGCCAGAGGCTGGCTCCCAGGGGGCTCATTGGCATGGCTGGTGAGTCTGTATGGACTACCAGGAACCCTAGTCACCAGGCCCCTGTGTAGATTACTTGACTGTATACTTATAATAGGGCAGACAGCTTCTCTCAGAGCAAGTGATGGGGCTGAGAAAGGGTGTGATGCAAGAGCATCCATGTCCCTAAGGATTCAGCCTCAGAAGTTAGCCCCCTCTCTCTTTTTCTGTCTGGCAGGGTCTCACTTTGTAGCCCAGGCTGGCTTAGAACCCAGGACCCTCCTGCATCAGTCTCCCGAGTGCTGAAATTACAGATACACAGAGGCTATCATTTCTGCATTACCCAGTTGGCTAAATCAGCCCTGCCCCGGGGGGGCTGGGCTTTCACAAGGGATGAGTACCAGCAGGTGGGGAGACAAGCCCTCTCAGAGACTGGGTCCCCAAACTGGGCACCTCTGTTCCTTCCAGCCAGAGGCCGAGGCTGCAGCATGCAGCACACAGGAGTGCCTTCGGGTGCCCCATGGCCAAAGATCATTTCTAATCACCTGCTTGCAGGAGTTTTACAGTCAGGGGCCGGGGTAGGTGACTCTGCTTCCAAGTCTCCCTGAAGCACTTGGCGTGGCTTCCCCACACCAGAATCTCGGCTCAGAACCATGCTGCTCTCTGAGACAGTGAGACTGGTTAGTCTTAGTATGAGTTAGTTCATCTTCAGGCCATAATAAAGGATAGGATTTGGAGTATAATCTAGTGGACAGGGGCCAAGGCTGTAAAGAGCATAGACCAAGCAGAGCACCAGGTAGTGGTCTCCAGTGGGGAGCAGTTGGAGAGGGTTCTCCAGGAACAGCTATGGGGTGACTCCCCAGGATCCTAAGGGGGCAGTGAAGGGAGAAATTAGGAGGTTGTCCCTGCTGAGAGTCCCGGGGACCACGAGCTAGGTGAGACGCTGCAGAGAGGTCAGGTGGCATGCAGAGGGCTTAGCCCTGCTGAGACAAACTAGCCCCAACATTCCTGGGGCCTCCAATCCAAAGCTTCCAGAAGGGGCGGCTGAAATGGAAAGTCTGGGGTCCAGGTCAGCCCTGGCTCTGTCTCCTGCTGTACCGTGCTGAGACTCCAAGCTCACCTGGCTCCTCTCACTCGCAGCTCCAGGGGGCTATCCTCGGAGCCCGCTCAGGGGACATCCAGTCAGCTGGACTGAGGTCCATCAGGCTCTTCCCCACCTCCTTTCTCTTACCCAGACCTTCCTAAAATCATAGGAGGGCCACCCAGCCAAAGGTGCTGACCCGGGGCCCCTGACCATGGCCAGCATGGGATCCGGGTGGGCAGCTTGGAGACAGGGGCATGTCCAGCAGGGACTGAAAGCCTGTGAAATGTCCCAGAGACATTCATTTGAGCAGGAAAGGGAGGAAGCCTGCCAGTTTGGGGGGTAATTATTTTGCAAAACTTTACGAAGTTTCGGAAAATCTTGTTTCCTCCTTCATTGAAACCATTGTTTTTCAAGGGAAATTGAATTAGAAGGTGGTGGCGGCTGGAGGGGGCAGGAGAGGGAAGAGTGAGCCACATGTTTTTCTAACTAACTGGGCGTCTGTCCTGTGCCAACAATTCCCAAAGCTTCTTGTGCTCTGCGTCTGGGACCACCAGGGCTGTGGCCAGGGGCAGGAGGGAAGCCCCCTGCGGCTTCAGGGACGGTGGCAAGACTGGATGTGCCCCCACCTCCCTCACTGGACTGGAGGGCGCTGAGATTCAACTGAGAAGGGGTGTCAGGCCCTGAGTGCTGGTGCATAAGCCTGGGAGGGGTTGGGCCTCAGTTTCCCTCCTTGGAGGACTGCAGTCAGCAATGGATGCCTGGAGTGGTGAGCAGACTCCAGGCAAGTGGGAGATGAGTTCTTCTGTGCAGGGAAGAGGGTTGTTGCCTTGATCATCACTTCCAATCAGCACCGTCCTCCAGGCCTGTGCTATTCGATTGGTAGAATCTGGCAGGGGCAAGAGCAAGGATCAGCTAGTGATGTCTGCGGTGGACACACATTTGGAAGGAATGGTAGGTACCAGACCAAGGAATTGCCATCTCTAATCTGTTCTTCCAGGACGGGCAAAGGTCTTCCTAGGCCTCATTTAGGAGGGTGCTCCAGCCCCAGCAGAGGAGGCTCAGTTGAGTCCCCAGGAGGGCACAGGCAGGGGACTGCCTCTGGGTGCGGCAGGGTTCCTCCCGTACCCTATTCCAAGGGACTTGTGAACCTCATGCTTAAGATGGATCTTGTGTCTCAGGCAACCCGCAGAGTTTATGTTGTATAATCCTGCTGTCACCAAAGCCTGCCCAGGCCGCAGCAACTAAGCTAGTCCTCTGCAATGTGTTTAGCCCTTTAAAGGGGGCTACCTTCCACTGAAGGTGATACCTCCTCCTCTTCCCTCGCCCCTTCTCTCCTCCCTCCATTCCTTCCTTCCCCTTTTTCTCTCCATGTCCTCCTCCTCCTCCCCCTCCTCCCTCTAGTCCTCCCCGTAATCTCCCTCCTCTTTCTCTCCCCTCCCCACCCCCTCTTGATTCCCCTTCTCCTCACCTTGCCCATGTGATGCTCTAGTCCAGGAGGCAGCGTCTTGACTCCCTGCCTCTGCTCCTACAGTTGCCCCATCGGTAGCATCCTCCCCTCTGCTGGGTCCTGATATCCCGGGAAGCAGGAGAAGGTGGTGAGGAAGCTGAAGATTCTGGGCTCACACAGTCCAGGTCCTAGTACGGTTTTCTCTCCTTCCTGCAGCTGATTTTGGCCCCTGAGATCACAGCCACATCAGCCTCGGGCTTTGAGATGTGGCTCTCAAGCACTTAGGACAGTGTCTGGTATACAGTAAGTGCATAATTTCTATTGTTATAAGATCTGTAAAAGCTTCCCAGACAGTGTGCCCGTGTAGCCTCCCTGCACATACTGGAAACCATATGCCTGTCCTGTTCCGAGGACACGGGACAAAAGAGACTAAAACCAGGATTTTGAACAAATGAGCACCCAGCACTGCTGCCGTGGGGGTCTGGTTCATTGTAGAAGCATGAATTGAGCACCTGCTGTATACCCTGGTTGGGACTGATTAGCTTCATCCATGTCCTTTCCCCGCCTCTGCGATATCTCTCAGTAAGGTGGGAGTTGCCTACCAGGCAAGGTATACAGCAGGAGCTCATCAGTTGTGCCACTAGTGAGGACGTGAGGCAGAGGAGCTGGAGCAGAAACTCAAGGAAGCCCATGGGAGCCCAGTCTCTGGACAGACTTCCCCCACAGTGGGTCCCAAACCAGCCTGGACATTCACAGATTGGGAGCCACATGGCTGCGTCATTAATTGTCCTGGCTGCTATGGCTACTGCCCAAGGACCCAGACGCACCACAGCTGAAAGCCGCCATTCACTCTGGGAACCAGAGAAAGGCAAGGGCGTGGCACCACACTTCTTTCGCTTGGGGTCTCTTGTGCCATTGTGGTCAGAGCCGGCTGGGCTGCGTCCATCTGGAGACCTGAATGGGCTGCATGGCCATGCGGGCGCCTCGTGCCAGCTGGCCGCTAGGAGCTCCGCTGGGCCAGCTGCTGGAGTGCCTACACATGTCCTCTCGGGTGGTGGCCTTATGTGGCAGCTGACTTCTCCAGTGTGAGTGTCCCACATGCACAGTTTTCAACCATTCAGCGTTTTATGACCTACCATGGAGGTCACATCGTGTCCTCACACGACAAGGGCTACCCGGTCCCACTGGGAGGAGGTAAGGAGGCCTGCCTCTTGGTGAGGTCAGAGAATTGGAACCATCTTTAAAAACACTTCACACTAATTCTTTTATTAATTGAACTAGTTTGACTTAAAATTCTTAAGGAAACTATGCCTAGTGGCACACACTTATAATCCTAGCAACTTGGGAGACTGAGGCAGAAGAACAAAAGTTCAAGGCCAGCCTGGGCTACAAGAGTGAGTACAGAGCCAGCCTTATATATCTCTGTACTAAAAAGCTCCTCCTCCTCCTCCTCCTCTTACTTCTTTTGAGATTTATCTCATGTAGCCCAGGCTGACTTCAAACTTTCTATGGTGCTGAGGATTGCCTTGAACTCCTGATCCCACTGCTTCTACCTCCCTAATGCTGGTATTTCAGGCCCATACCACCACACCTGACTCCGATCTTCTCTCCTGGTGCTAAGCAGTGGCAGCAAACTCAGCTTCTGGTTGGCTCCACACTCATGAGGGACGCACACCAACCGTTCAGCCTGCACTGAGGTGAGATCTGGGTGTGGCAGTGGGAATACACACTCTCCCTTTCATAGGGACAGGAACCCAGACCTAGGGAATGGTGATACCCACAGTAGGCAGGTCTTCCCATCTCACTCAGTCTAAGTAAGATAACCCCCCACAGGCACCACACTGGGACCGGATAGGCATCCTCGGGGGAAAAAAAAACATCCAAGGGAGGCTCTATCTTGTTTATATCCAAATTCGTTTAGTTCTTTGCCTAACATCTGGGGAGTCAAGATAAATTTGGCGGGACTCCGGAGGGCTTGGGTGTAATCCCATTCCTCCGGTTCTGCTGCGTGCAGCACACAGAGCCTCCCTCCTAGGCTGGCTCCTCTGCATACCTCCTACTTTTCTTGGTGGACATCTTTTTTTTAAATTTTTTAAATGTTTTTAAAATTTTCCGGAGCTGAGGACCGAACCCAGGGCCTTGTGCTTGCTAGGCAAGTGCTCTACCACTGAGCTAAATCCCCAACCCCGGTGGACATCTTATAGTCATGGCATCCTCAATATCCTGGGGTCTCCTTCCTGGCTCTGCCCTTGGCCTCTCAGGGCCTCCTTGCAGGTACCCTGGCCCTGTCACATATTGCCTGGCCTCAACTGCTTTCCACAATCACCTCATCTTGATTTTTTCATGCCTCCAAAACCAGTACCACAAGGCAGACACCACCAGACTCTGTGGCCAGACAGAGATGTAGCCAGGCTCTCCCTGGACCACAGTGGTATCCACTTCTGTGTGCTGACCTTGGGGGAACACTTCCCTAGGCAGATGCCTTTGAGTGACAGGGAACCCCTTGTTTAGGCTTTCTTGATTTACACGAATTTGGGTATAAACAAGATAGAGCCTCCCTTGGATGTTTTTTTTTTCCCCTGAAGATGCCTATCTGGTCCCAGTGTGGTGCCAGGGGACTTGCTCTTGAGAGCTGATGGCCTCTCTTAACAGTGACAGCTGCTTTCTCAGCACCGACAGGAACGTGTTCCTCTCTCAGATTTTCTTCTGTCAAACAAATTAGTTGATTGCTTTTAAATATGGCTTCACTCAAGTTCTCAGGACATAGGCAGAATAAAGTCAGATTCTTGGCCAAAATATCATGAGAACACCCCCCTCGCCCAGTTCCTCATAGAACCCTCCTTTCCCTCTCAAACCTCAGGAGTTCATGCCTCCAGCATACAAACTTCTCCCAGCATTCTTGCCCTCTAAGCACCCATCAGAACACCCCACCAATATCTGCTTCCAGCATTTTACTACTTTTTTAGCCCAAACTCTTCCACATTGCTACCACAAAACAGTTCCAAAGGCCTAAGAACCACATGGTCGGGCTCATCCCAGGAGTGGTCAAACTTCTCAGTAACTATGTTTTTTTCTCTTAGTTACACTTCCTGTTGCTGTGATAAAATACTCTGACAAAGTCAATTTAAAGCAAAGAGGATTTATTTTGACTCTCATTTCCAGGGAACAGTCCATCATCTCAGAGAAGCTCTGGCAGCAAGAATGTAGGGCAACTGGTCACATGCCATCCTGAGTCAAGAAAAAGAGAGCAATGGATGTTTGTATTCAGCTCCCTTTCTTTTTGAACACTCCAGAATCCCTGCCCAGGGAATAGAGCCTCCCACATGGGCAGGTCTTCACACCTCAATTAACCTAATCACCTGGGCTCATCTCCCAGGAGCTTCTGAATCTCATCAAGTTAACAATTGAGATTCACTGTCAGGTCATCAAGGTAAACTTCCTTTGGGTTCAAGGTTACCTTTACCAAGTCTTGTTCATGCCCAAGGGGCCAAGGGGCCACTTTATGGCCTGTCACAACCATTCTGAAATGCCAGCTGGGCTCTGCCAGCTTCCCAAACCTTCAAGTACAAACCTCATCTGCAGAAGTCAGCCAGTATACAAGAGAAGACGACCCTGGCGCCAGGGACCTCAGCCCTGATGACCAGTGGTGGGAAAGGGCACTCCACCCCCTCTTAGTGCCAGTTCTCACTAAGGCTGCCTGAGTTCCCTCAGAGCCCAGGCCCTGTGAGGCATGAGACCAGAGTCTCTCTGGGCATTTCTAGCAACATTCTGAGGCTCTGAACATCACTCTCTTGCCATTCTTTGTACTCACATGGCCTCAGACCTAGACTTGAGCATGGACACTGCAGCCATAAAGTGCCGACTGATGTGTGTGGTTGTTAACTTTGACTTTTAACTCTGCTCCTGAGGAAGACACTCTGGGAAAGCATAAATGAGGACCTCTGGGTCTTCATAAATTGCAAGGCAGTCAGAGCCCGGATCCCCATTAACTCTTGGTCATGAAGGCTCTGGTGTTCTTGTAGCTAGGGTGGCTCAGACAGGATCGGGCTGTGCCATCTCAGAGATTTGAGAGGCAGGGGCTTGGGAGTTTCCATATAGGTTATTTTTTAATTGTCTTCCTAGGACAACATGATGGATGGCCCACCCATAGCACCTGCCTTGTTCATGGTTAATATGCTTTGAGGAAAAGTCAGTCAGCTGGGGTGTTGCTTAGAAGCAGAGCACTTGCCTTGCATGTGAAGGGCTCTGGGTTTGATCTCCAGTACTGAAGTAATAAGTCAAGCTTGTGATTATCAGAAGTAAGATTTCTTAAGTTAATTAATTCAATAATTAATTAATTGACATAGGTCTCTTTCTATGCACAGCCTTGACTGTCCTGGAACTCCCTATCTAGACCAGACTGAGCCTTGAACTCACAGAGATCTGCCTGCTTCTGCCTCCCAAGTGCTGGGATTAAAGGTGTGTGCCACTGCACTGGCTACTTCAGTAATCTTAAGAAATTAAATTCGTTAAGATGCCTCCAGGCCAAGAGCTGAGTTTGATTCTGGATCTATGTGGTGGAAGAGAAGAGCCAACTTCAGTGGGCTGTCCTTACTTCCACATACCCTCCCACACTCCCACAAAGTGATAAATAAATAAATAATTTTTAAAAGAAAAAAATTAAACTTACTTCAGTGAAAAGAATGAATGCATTTGAAAAATATATTAAGAAATACATTCAAGATGAATTTAGGGTTAGAGCCTCGTTGACACTATTACTGGAATGACCAAAAACTTGGAAAGAAAACATTTTGGGGAGGCAAGTCCACCACAGAGGGCCCTATGCCCAAGATCACGGGGTGGGGCTCCATTTCTTCCTGAGTCATCAAGCCAAAGGCAGGGAGTTTAAGACAGGTCACTGGCCAGCCCTTACTTGCCAGCCAAGCTTGGGGGCCTGTCTCCAACTGTGGGCAGAGCAGTGGGTGTAGAGAGAGCAGCTGTGTGCAGCCCCAGCTGCTGCAGAGCCCGGAGCAGCTGACCAGTGTGTAGTCTGCGGCCTCCCAACTGGCCCAGAGGACATCCTGGCCTGAGCCAGTGGCCCGTGGATGCCAGTTCCCTACTGAAGAAGAACCTGGGGGGCCCTGGAGCGTCTGGTTTTCATTTCTGTGGCTAGGAAGCCTCTGTGGAGGGAGCTTGTGGCAAGGGTGGAGAGGCCCAGGTGGGGTGGTTGAAAGGCATGTCAGCCCAACACCAGGTCAGGGCAAACTCACACGGCAAACATGAGCACGTATCTGCGTTCTTAATATGGAGGGTAGCAAGGCCAAACCTGTTGTCTGATGGCATGTTGGGCAGGTGTCCACAAGGGGCACAGAATATCTATCAGACGTAGAGGTAACATGGCTTCTTCTAGGGGCCTAGGACAAGTCCACAGAACAAGTCCTGTTCCAGGTGGTACAAGTGTTCATGTGTGAGCTGGGATGGGAGACTCTATGTTGGGGGAAAGCCTGGGGCAAGGGAGCTGGGCGTGGGAGTTGGGGGGATGGAAAGGGAAAGAACTCATTGCTTCCATAGCTTCTGGATTTTAACAAGCCACATGGCGGGGCACCCACTGAGTACAGTCTGTAAGGGGCTCTTCCTGGTGCTACTCCATCAGATTCCCAGATTCTCCACTACCCAGAAGACCCGGGAAAGGGGTTCTCTTACAATGCCTCCATGTACAGACACTGAGACTCAGAAGGCCTCAAAGCAGGTTCGGCATCAGACAGCAAGGAAGCGGTGTACACCAGCCACGGCCAACCCCAGCCACCACTACCCTCATGAGCCACAACTCATTTCGAGCCATCAAAGGCCATGCTTCCTATGAATGCAGCTTCCTGGGGTATGCTCCTACCCACCCGCTGTTCTAGTCAACGTGTTCCCTCCCATCACTCTTAGACCTGGGTTGCTCAAGGCTTCGAGGTCTGTGTCAAAAACCATGTGAGGCGTGACAGCAAAGACGCAGCCTCCAGCATCTGTGGAGAGCTGAGCTGGCACCTGGCAGGGGTTGGATGTTTACCCAAGTGGCTGTCTGCTCTTGCCTCCTATGTGCCAGGGCAAAGCTGGATGTTGAGACACAGATGTGCACCTGCTCTGGCCCTGAACCTAAGGCCAGCGTCTCAGGCCAGCGGGGACAGGAACAGGATCCAGCTGGTTTCAGGAGACTGACTAGAACCATTAGGAAGACTTGGCCTCAGGAAATCCAAAGAGGGAGAAGTCTGGCTGACTGCATGAGTCCAGAGCAGCATCCTGGGGTGTAGGGTGTGTGGGTGGGAACTTAAAGAGGAGGGGCCGAGTGCAGAGGAGAAAATGCCGAGCCCACCAAGAAAGTTCCAGACCCACAAGAGGGAAGAACCATCAAGAGAAGTCACTGAGAGGTGAGACCCATGCTCGCAGTGTTGGTCAAGTCCTGCACATATCGACTCTTGTCTAGCTCAAGACAGGCTGGGGAAGGTCACATTTGTCCCATTCTGCAGAGGGAGCTGCTGTGGCTAACCATCCTGGTTGGCCTGGATTCCTCATGTCCCAAGAAGCTCCTCCATACCAAGCAAACTGGGAAGACTGGTCCTATGGACAACTCAGTCTGCTGACATCCGGGACCCGAGAAGCCTCAGTGTGAGGGCTATCATCCCCTGCGCTGTAGGTGTTCCTCAGTTCTAGGTGACACCCAGGGAACATTATTGCACTCTTCAGATGGTGACAAGTGTCCCTCCAGATGGCAAAAGAGCCAGTGCCTTTGAGGAAACCGAGGCTGAGTGACTAAGACACGTGCCCAAGGCCACACAAGTACAAATGGCAAGCTTAGGACTGGTCTGGTCATCCACAGGACTTCCACTGAGCCATATGGCTGCTTACGGTATAACCATCAGGACGTCTGGACAGGGTCCTTGAGTTCACCTCCAATCTGCTGTGTCTCAGTCAAGACCCTCCCGACTCCACCCCACTTCCCATCCCAAAACTGCTGGCTTAAGTCTGACAGACAACGTCTGCCTTCCCAGAGCCTGGGAGGGTCAGCCCTACTGGCATGGTGGGGAGGTGACATGTGGCCAGGCCCAGAGGCTAGGGAGCTGAGGGGAAGGGGAGCCGGGCCTCAAGGGCCCGCCCTGCTGTCTGGGCTCGGCCACCGTTGTGTCCCTGACCACAGCCATACCTCTTCCGGGCACAGCGGGCTCGGACCTACCCACAGTGGAGCCTTCAAAGGAATACTGAATAGGGCCGAGACAGCCGGGAGGGGCTGGGGCACACCGCCCCTAAGAAGCCTGTCTTTGTGGCCCTGGCTACCTCTCCCTCTGACGAGGTCCTTGTCCACAGTGAGTGATCAAGAATGGTTTGGGTATGAAAGGAGAGTCAAATGTGTGGCCAGTCTCCACGCCAGCTGCAAGAGACCAAGGTCCAGCCTGTGGCCTAACCATCCTCCGGCTCTGGACCTGATACTTGTGCTCCCCCCAGCCCCAGTCTCTCGTCACCCTGCCAGGCCTGGCACTGTCACTTTGCCAGGAGAGCCACAGGCCCCAGAAAGCTCTCCTACCTAGGATCAGTCCCTCTGCCCAGGTACAGAGCACCTGGACCCTGGATGGGAGTTGCTGGGGGGCCCACTGGCTCCTACGGAGGGGCCTCTGAGCCCCCAGCTCCCCACTCTCCCGCCCCCCCGCACTGTGGTTAGCTGAGGAGGAAGCAGCAGCCGGGCTGCACACAAGGCCCAGAGTCGTGCTCACTGGGGCTCTGTGGAAAGTTACAGCCGCCACCACCGAGGGCTTTGAAGACCAAACTGTTTGTGTTCCCCACAGCTATTTGTGGCCAAGGCGCCCACCACCCACCACGGCCCTGGCTCAGAGGTGGGGACTGAGCAGAAGTCAGCACTGTGGCTGTCCTCAAGACAGCTGGACCAGACCAGCTCATAACCCAACCCCGTGTCTCACAACCAACCTGCCCAAGGCATCAAAGCTAGCCCAATTCTAGAAACTCAAGTGACCAACCTGTCCACTGGCGGTACCCAACTAACCCTGCTCAAAAGAGCCCAAAGCCATCACCCAGCCAACTGACCTAGCCTGGATAATGAGTTCAACCCGTCTAACCAAGCTTAACTCAGCCAGTCAGCCCACTCATGCAGCTGAGGCCACCAATACAGCCCCAGCCAAGTCTGCCACCCAGCTCAGTCAGCAGCAGGGTGGACAGGCCTTTCCTGAAAGCCACAAACCCGGCAACCCCATCCCGAAAGAACCATCCCAACCATAGCCAGTTAAGTAATATTATTCAGCAGACCCTGCAACTCAACTTACCCAGTTTAGGCCAACCAGATTCTCAATCTGGATAATCCACAGTTTTACCACACAAGCCATTGTACCCTACCCACATAAACACCCCACCCCAGCACACAACCACCTGACCCCAACATGACCACCCTACTTCACAACATGGCCAGCCTATCCCACCCCATCATACCACACGACCACTCAATTCCACCACCACAAACACCCCACCCTACCCCATGGCCATCCTACCCCACCAACATGAACACCCCACCCCACCAACATAACAACTCAAACCCAAGATCACCTCACCCTACTCCACAATCACTTCAACCCTACTACAAGACCACCAACCCACCTTAGCCCCACCCACTGGTGAGCCCAGTGAATCCCTCTTACCCAGGTGACCAAGCCTAACCTAGCCAGAGACTGAGCCCTTCTAAGCCAACCTCAGCCCCCAGGTACAGGGTCACCCTTCCCAATCCAGCATGCTGTCAACAAGCTAGCCAGGCCTTCCCTCCAATGGCACCGCCACCTTCTTTAGGAGTGACTGCACCCCTGAGGGAAGCCATGAGGAAGTCCCAGCCCCTAGGAGGTGATGCCAGCCTCTCTGTCATAGGGCCACCTTGAATCTAACTTAGACTTGCAGGGTAGGACAGGCAAAGTCAGGGCTGAGGAAACTCTGGAGGGGGCCCAGCTCCATGGCTGGCATGACACACATCATGAGGAACGACAGAAGGAAGGGTGGGAGGCACGCAGTGGCAAGGCTTAGAGGTGGCAATGGTGGCAGTTTGCCATGGCTGAGAGCTGGAAGCCCAGTGGGAGAGGAGGGGTGCCAGCCAGACTTTCACGACTCTGACAAGATGGCCGAGAACTGGACTTCAAGAAGGAGGGTTTGTTCTGGTTTATCAGAGGTCTCAGTCCTTGGCTGGCTGGCTCCATGGCTGTTAGGCCTGTGGAGAAGCAGCGATATTATGATGGAGAGCATGCTGAAGAAAAGTTGCTCCCCTGTTCCCACAATAGCAACCAGGAAGCGGAGAGAGGAAGGGGCAGGAGACAGATGTTCCCTGTAAAACACTCCAGCGGCCCACTTCCTCCCACCCTTTCCCACAATGCCACCCAGGTAGAACCTTTCACGGACTAGACCCACCCCCAGCTTCTATGATGGGTCCAAACCTTCCACACAAATGCCTCTTGAGGATGCTTCGTATCCAAACCACAGCAAGATGGATGAGCAAGGACCCTGGCTGCCGCCTGGGACTGGATCTGAGTCTCGGGGAAAAGGAGACACTGAGCGGGGGAGGGTGGGTCTGGGTCAGGTGGCCATGGCTGCACCAGATAGACTGCAGGAGTTTAGGCTCTGCCTGGCTCAGTGGGTCCCTTCACAGGTGGGTACCGAGGGCTAGGGATCAGGTAGGTCCAAGGCTCTGGACTCAGCCTGGCTCTCAGCCCACTGTTTCCATACCGGGACACGCTGCAGCCCACTCCAGGGGCCTGGCTCCACTGCTGAAGCCAGAGCTTCAGAACTTCTGCTTCTGACTCCTTGGTGAGCTAAAGCCTTCTGGGGAGATGGGGCCCTGAGGCTGGGGGATGAAGGGGTCAGGAGAACTTGCAGAAGTAAGAAGGAATATGTGTCAAGGGTTATAATTGATATTTGGGGATAGCAGGGCCCAGGTGGAGACCCATGCCTGCCCTTAAAGCCATCTTGGGGGGTACCCAGACCTGGCAGGAGGCGACAGCCACCAGCTTCCTTAAGGGCAGAGCAAGACTGTACCAACCGATGACTGGTTTAACCTTCCGCTTTGACTCTGAGGGAAACTGCATCAAAGGCTTGTGCAGCAGTGACTTGAGGAGAAGGGGCTGAGGGCTATCAGATCAACATCATCAGGCCACTCCTGGAATCCAGGAAGGTTTCAATGGCCCGCACCTTTTCCCAGCGAGCCCTGCAGCTCACCTTGCCAGCTGGTCCTTGACTGAGAACAAGATGTCTGCTCTGTCAGGAGCTGAGCTGAGAATCGAGGGCATTGCTTCCTGGCTCCGTATGTCCCACCCCAGTCTGCAGGACTCTGTCCCATCAATTTTAGATTTGGAGAAAAGCAGCTGCTTCCCACAACTGACAGCCTGGATCAATGGAAGGCCCGCCTCCCCTCGTCAGGTCAGACAGGGTTGACAGCGGGAGCTGTCGCTCTCCACCAACCCCAGACCTTCCGATCCTGCCTGCTCTGCCACCCGCCTCCCTGGTTAGAGGAGGGAGTCCAGGAGACACACGCCCACGGGCTCTGAGAATGAGGAGGCTTTGTGGAGAGGAAGGGGGACACCAGGAGGACCCCCTGGATGGAATGAGCATGAGACAACAGAAAGCATCTATTCAGAACTAGAGAAACTGAGGCTGGGAGAGGAGAAGCCAAGACCTACCTAGGGGCACATGTGAGTGAGGTCAGAGCTGACCTAAGACAGGGTCCCATTCTCTCTCCTTAAAACCAGAATCAACCAGGAAGTGGACAAGGCTGGCCAGGATTCCCCACCCTTGACACCCTCTCTGAGGGGGATAGGAAAGCATCAGTAGGGCGGTAATGTTAGTATCACAAACGTGCCAACAACACAGCACACCAGGATTCACTGTGTGAACCTTTTTTCTTAGTTTTCCAACCCGTAAAATGGTTCTAGAAGCAATTCTCTCAGGTAGAATGAGCACCCGACACCAGGCATATGACAAGTGTCTGTTATTATATGGGAGGCTCCCCAAGGCAATTGTGTGTGTGTGTGTGTGTGTGTGTGTGTGTGTGTGTGTGTGTGTGTGTGTGTGTGTGTGTGTGTGGTGGGGTGGGGGGTGAATGACCAGTCCCAGAACCAGGGTCCAAAGGCAACTTCTTATTTCACGTCTGTAGTAGGTGGGAAGCAAGCTATGAAGATCCTGTGCATGCCACGTTGAACATACACAAGCCCTGACCATGACAGTCAGTAGGGGCCAAAGTCCTACTCTCACTGGCCCAGGGTGGGCCACATACCCAGCTGCAAGAGCCAGTCCAATCACTGTGGCCAGGGCTCAGGAAGTCCTGAGTGACAAGCCTGGGTTAGGTGCTGTCCACATGGAAGCGTGGCTAGGTCCACCAGAGCTGGGGACAGAATGGACCTGTGGGGGTGGCACCCATCCCTGACAGGTGGCTTCTGAGCCCCTTGAGAGGTTTACCTCCATCCTCTCTAAGGACTATAGGTGATGTTTACAGTTGGCCTGCCATGTGGGGCCTGTTCTAGCCCGAGTCATAGACGCAGAGGTGGGTGACACTAGGGGTCTGGATGATGAAACCTCCAGGAAAAGGCATTGTGGACTGTCCCATCAGAGGCATGCCCAAAGTTAATGACAAAACCATGTGTTCTGGTGAGCAGCACTCAGATGCCCTCAAATCAATGGTAACAACGCTAACTGCTATTGATTAAGTGCCACAGGACAGGTGTGGTTCTGAGCACTTTACCCCTATGATTCCTGGGTCAGAGTCTCTGATTTACAGATTGGGAAACTGAGGCACAAATAGCTTAGATAAGTTGCTGAAGGCCCCCTCAGCTAATATTTGAAAATGTCCTTTCAGAGGGCCTCCGTGAGTCACCGGCCATCATCTACCCGAATAGACGTCAGCTAGTATTCATACCAGACTGGTCACCGATGTCACCTCACCACTTCCCACCTGCCGGACTTCCTGTGGGGTATGCCACTGACATGCAGTTCTACCGGTGAGACCCTGAAGTCTTCTTTGTCATCCCCACTTCCGAGACAAGGAAACTGAGGCTTCCAGTGATGGGGCCGGGGATTCTCAGGTCACCCACCGTGGAAAGAGGCCACACAGGCCAGGACTGAGTAGGGTCAGGGTGGCCTGTGTGGCGAATGTCTCAGTAAATGGGGCGCAACTGTGGTGTGTGTGGGGAACATTCTGTGCCCAGGCAGAAAACCTGTCCCCAGGGAGGGCAGGAGCTGCCCGAGGCTCTATTCCAGGTGACTGTGGCCTCGGTTCCTCCAGGACCACAGCCTGGCCCTTGTTTTGCTCAGAAAGCCACACGTCATCTCACACAGGAAGCTTCACCCTGGCCGGCTCACGTCCTGTTCTCTAGAAGAGTGAGGAGGAAAAAAAAAACCCTGTAGAGTCAGTGTGAGTTGTTTTTCAGCCAGCTGTCTCTGAAAAGTTCCCTAAGACAAGACGGAGGGAGTATTCTAGAGAGAAGCCTTCAGGGAGAAGCTGGAGGGCACATGAAGCACAGCCCTGGGGACACAGAGAAGGCCAAGGGGGCTGGCCCCACAGAGATGTGGATCCACAGCGCAGAGCCGGGCAACATCCACTTGCCCCTCGCTTCCCCAGGCTGTGCTGGGGGGCAGACAAGCATTCCCAGGAGCTCCGGGTCACCATGCTCGTGACTATCATTGCTGTACATTGTGCTAAAGTGTTGAGACCTATTTGTGGTAGTTTGTAGACAGCTTTGGTGGGGATATTTATACCACAGAAATTGGCAGACATTTGCAAATCAGGTCTCTCTCTCTCTCTCTCTCTCTCTCTCTCTCTCTCTCTCTCTCTCTCTCTCTCTCTTTCTCTCTGCCATTTCTCCTAACTGCTGTGTGACCTTGCTCCTGTTACTTCACCTCTCTGAGCCTGTTTTCTCACCTATGCTAAAGATTAGACAACTACTTATCCAGCTTTTGGAAAAATAAACTCAGAGTGTGTCTGAGGCACCTGTACACACAGGCACCCCACAAATGTTCCCTCCTTCCCTGGAGAACCCCGAATTCTGTCTACTTCAGTCTGGTGTTGCCCCCAGAGAAGAGCCGATCTGAGCCTTGTCCTTGTGCCCTAACTGGGGTTTCAGGTGGGGAGGCCACAGGTGTGCTTCAGAGACCTTTACCCTTTCACTCAAGGTTCCTAAGCCTCTGGAGAACTCGAGCCAAAGAAAGGATGGGGACCAGGGAGGGAAGGTAGGGGGAGCTGGGTGTTTCCTGGAATCGGAGAAACAGAGGGCGAGGCAGGTGTGAAAACATAAATCTCATCTGGCATCAATGTGAGACTTGGGAGAGGCTTCCGGGGTGGGTAGCACATGAACTGGGTAAACTGGGGGAGCAGCGTTGTCCCCTAGAGTAAGGACACACAGTTACTAAGAGACACGGCTAGAAGTGGGCCCCAGGCAGTGGGATGCAGAGAGTGTGTTCCCTGATCCGCAGTGTCGGCCAGTTTCCATGGTGTAAATGTCCTCTCCCTCCCTCCCTGTCTTTTGTGATGTCTTCGTTCATCATCTATTCATTCTCCGGGATCTCCCACCACCTGGGTAGACTGGAGGATGAGGACCCAGAAAAGCAACAGCTGCCTCACTCTCTAGCTCACAGGCGGGA
Source organism: Peromyscus californicus insignis (assembly GCF_007827085.1). NCBI lineage: Eukaryota > Metazoa > Chordata > Mammalia > Rodentia > Cricetidae > Peromyscus > Peromyscus californicus. The sequence goes on along the minus strand of NW_026294573.1, from coordinate 19,369,783 downwards.
GGCTATACCCACAGAAACCTGGTCCATGCAGTGTGGTCCCCTTGCCACAGGATGGTGGGAGGGAGGGCTTCCAGGAAGAGCTGGTAGAAACGAAAGCCCGGGGGGCTGGAGTGAGTGGGCAGAGCTGAGAGAGGGCCAGCAGAGCGGCATGGGGGCTGGAGGTTAGGCTGGAAGGCAAAAATCTCCAGTGCTTGGGGCGGGACTGGACTGCTCTACCCGGCAAGGTGGTTTCAGGTAGTCAGAAAGTTGGGGGGGGGGAGTCCCTAGTTGTCCTCAGCAGAACCTGCCAGGGTCCTTTCTGCAGGGCACCTCAGCGTGTGGACACCCTCAGCCTCTATCTGATTTTGAAAATAACATCAAGAGTTTCTAGTGGGAATTACCAGCCTCTCAGACCCCTCCATGTGGCTTTGGGAACAGATTCCTCTCAGGCTCCGCTGCGGGTGGACTCATAACTCAGCTGAGCTGTGGGCCGCCACTGAGCCTGTACAGGGAGAGCTGGGCTGGGATCTCTGTCATGTCCTTCCACTTGCAAAAAAAGCCAGCAGGAAAAAAGCTAAGGTCATGGGCACCTCGGCCTCGAGCCAGAAAAGCCTGCTGAGAAAATGGAGAAAGCAGATGAGCTCAGCACCGAATGACAGGCCGGTGGCTATCTGATGACGTCACTGGAACCCCTAGATCCATACCTGAGGCAGACCCTACTTGTAGACTTAGTATCTCTTCAGACTGATACAGCACGTACTGCCTGTTGGTTTAGGGCACTTTGAGAGATGGCTCACCAGTCATTTACCACCTACCCTGATGGAACAGCACCCCAATACTTCACCAATGTCCTTGTTTTTCACTCAGACCTGGACTCAGAGAAGCCACCTAGCCTTTCTGAGGCTCAGTTTTCCCCATGGCTGTGCCAACCTCATCCATGGCACCCCCGACCCAGAGCCGCCATCGGCTGACCCCAGCATCTCTGGCTTGGATACTGTCAAGTCCCTTTAGGATCTCCATTTTCACACTTGCCACTAATAGTCCTTGACGGCATCCGGGGTTGGTCATGAGTCAGACCATGACGCTCTGCTGCTAAAGACCTCCAGTGGCTCTCAGTGTCCAGTGAAGAGGAGGCAAAATTCATCACGGGCTTCAGGTCCCACACAGTCTGGCCTGTTTCTTGCCTCTCCCCTGCTACCTCACCTGCTGACGTCAGGTGTGCTGGCCTTCTTACTGATCCTGGAATGTGCCAAGGCCGCTCCTACCACAGGGCCTTTGCATGTGCTCTTCCTGTGACCAAAAAAAAGAAAAAATGCATTGGTTCATGGGCATTCATTTCGTTCAGCTCAAATGTCCCCTTGTCCCAGGGGTCTGTCCTCATACACAAGCGACTCTCAGTCTCCTTTTAAATATTCCTTGCCGTTTGACATGTCTCACATCTGTTTGTGCTTTGTGGTCTGGTAGTCCTCTATCTGCCTATGGGTGCACTGCTCTGTGAAGGTGTGTGTGGTGGTGGTGGTGAGGGGGTGAGACCAGGGTCTTTCTGGTCTGTTCGGCTGCATCCCCAGCACCTAGGACAGCGCACAGGGTATCCTCAGCCCAGGGGCAACTGGGAGCAAGCCTGGCCTCAAAGCCCAGCTCAGCTCAGCTTACTGACGCACTTGGGCACATCGCATAAAGTTTCTGGATCTTGGTTTCTTCCCCAGTTAATGGAGATGATGGAGAGGGACCCTGAGGCCTGGTGGTGCCCAGTGTGTGTCTGCCATGACCATTCCTGGCAGCCATTTGGGGTAGGATGCCAGTCTCATTCCCCTAAGTAAGTGACAGCTGAGCTTTGCACAGCCTGACTGTGTGACCTTGGTAGGACTTATCTTACCCTTCTGAGCCCAGGAAGGGCTAGGGAGGTGTTCTCGACAGGTGATGGAGGCTGGCCTGCAGCTGTGGAGTGTCCATCACTAGAGAAGCATCTGACTCACAGTCTCAGAATGTGGTAGATGCAACTGGATAAGATGTATCAGTAGGCTGACCTTGGTCTCATTCATTCTTTCAACAAACATACCTGAACGTGTACTAGGCATTTTTTTTTTTGAGGTGTTAGGGATCAAAATAGGCAAAGTCCATTTTTGTGGAACTTAGCCTGGGTGTTAACAAGTGCTGGGAACACACACACACACACACACACACACACACACACACACACACACACTATTATTTTAAGGTGTGTTATTTTTGTTTATGTTGAATTTGTTAAACTCTGTGAAGCTGTGTTACTGTGCCTGTCTAAAACATCTGATGGTCTAATAAAGAGCTGAACGGCCAATAGCAAGGCAGGAGAAAGGATAGGCGGGGCTGGCAGGAAGAGAGAATAGATAGGAGGAGAAATCTGGGAGGAAAGAGAAAGAGCAAGATAACAAGGGAGGAGGACTCGAGGGGCCATCCACCCAGCCACCCAGCCACCCAGCCACCCAGCCACCCAGCCACCCAGCCACACAGCCACACAGCCACCCAGCCACCCAGCCACCCCCACAGCGTAAGAGTGAAAGTAAGATATCCAGAAGTAAGAAAAGGAAAAAGCCCAGAGGTAAAAGGTAGATGGAATAATTTAAGTTAAGAAAAGCTGACTAGAAACAAGTCAAGCTAAGACTGGGCATTCATAATTAAGAATAAGCCTCCATGTGTGATGTATTTGGGAGCTGGGTGGCGGGTCCCCAAAAGACAAAAGAGTAAGAGCAAAAGAAAAACAGCAACAACAATTTTCACATTCACACACATACATACACACACACACACACACACACACACACACACACACACACACACTCACACTTGACTGAGGTACAAGATGCAGTGGGATATGGCTGGGCTGAGCTGTGGTATATGGGGAGCATCAGGCAGCTGGTCCTAGGAGACCCTGGGATTCTTGGTTGCATTAACCAAGGTAGGTTTTCGCAGAAAAGGGGGAAAGTAATTTTCAGCTGGGGAGTGCAGAACAACCAGTCTTCAGCAACAGGAAGATGGACTCATGACAGACCACCGTGTCCGCAGCATCCTGCTGGCCCTCTGCACGTCCACCACTCACACACTTCTAGTTCACGTGCATCCGGTGAGAATGGCATTCCTCCCCTGCTCCAAGCACATGACCCAGGCCTGGCCAACCTGAGAGCCAAATCTTGAATATAGTCAGTGGTTTAAGAGGAGCCCAGGACCCCAGTCGAGTGGAAACAGAGCCAGCCCTGTGTGTGCAGGAACAGGACACCCTTCCCCTGGGACCAGTGAACTTCAAAGGTCAAACTTCAGTGCTAAAGGTGACGAAAGGGAGGTCTGGTCAGGGGCATCGTGGCGATGTGGAGAAGGGGGGGGGCAGTCAGGAATCGCTCCTGCCTCTGGAACTAGCCATGCCTGAAGCCATCTGCTCCTGGAATTTTCTATTCTATGAGCCAGGGTGAGGGGCTTTCCATGGCATGGAGCAGAAGAGTTCTGGGTGTTGCCGTCTGTCCTTCACTCCACTCGACAAAGCTGTCACCTACTGGGTCACGACCAGGAGAAGGCTTTTGGGAGAGCAAGGGGGTGGGGGCACCAAAGCCGCTTCTGAGGGACAGCTCCAGGCAGCACAGCCTAGAGGCAGGGGCACACGGGCTTTGGAATCCCAGCGGCCTCCTGTGCTGTCCTGGATAGGATTGGCTTCCTGTCCCAAGACCCCATGCCCTCCTTTGTGAAGTAGACGCCATGGTATCACCACCTCAGAGAGGAAGCTGTGGGGTCCCGTGAGATGTGTGCCAGCCCAGCACTGACCCAGAAGCCCGAGGACCACAGTGCCCGAGGACCACAGTGCGATCAGAGCCGAGGGGAAAGAAGGGTGAGGAGAAGGGGCAGACTCAGGACTGGGGGTTGGGGGCTGCAGAAGCAGGCCACAGCTCCCTGGGGGAGACTGTACCAGTGAGCAAGCCAAAAGAGGCACAGGCTGCCTGGACAGGCGGTGAGCTCCCATTACAGCAGGTGTGTGCCCCTCAAGGGGAATTGGATGGAGAGCTTCAGCTGTCCATCAGAATCAGGAACCAATAGACCTGCATAGGGTGGGGGTTGATGGGCAGCTAGTTCCTCAGAGACTTTGGGTTCTGTTGCCTGATCCCTGTAGATGATATTTAATTTGCCCCACCCCCCCACTCCCCTGAGTCCCTGGGTTCCACCCCACTGAAATGCTCTCTCTTGAGACCCACTTTTTAGCTGACTGGAGCCCTGGGATCCATAGTGACGTAAGTACCCGAGTAGCATGGAGCGTGCTTGCCCCTGGCTGGTCACAGTCAGAGCAGCAGGTTCCAGGTCACCCGCCCCCCCACTAAGCAAGGTCAGTGAGGGTTACCCCTAATCTTCCACCGGAACCGGAACCGTTTGAACCCGTCTGTCCCAAGGCTCACTCAGCCAAGGCCATCAGACTCCGGGTCACCTAATCTCCACATCATGAAGACCCCGTTCAAGAAGTGGACACACAGCACAGTAGACCCACAGAGGAGCCTCTGAGGAACCAGCTGCCTCTGTTGCAGAGGCTGAACCCGTATCTGCAACAGGCTTCAGAATGGAGACCCAGGGAGGTTTTGAAATTTCTGCACATGTGCCTGGGCTGTCGGCAAGCGGAAGTCACACACACCTTTAACTGATTTGGTGAGGACCATCCACACACAAGGGAGGCCTAGCCTATCCACTCAGCCTATGTTGATTGGTGTTTGTCTCATCTGAGAATGCCTTCCCAGCAACCTCCAGACAAGCATTCTGTGGGCCTGGGCACTCTGGTTTAGCTTGATTGACACTTCAAGTCAACCATCATAGCTGGGTGTTGTCACTTAGAATAGCCAGTATGGCCCTAACTAATTAGGTCAGCTGCCTGCAGGCAGGGCATGAGCAGGCCACCTTCCTGCCTCCTCAGGCTCAGGGATTCTATCTGGAGCTGAGGCAGCAGAGAAAGCCTGCTGAATTTTTGTTTGTTTGTTTGTTTGTTTGTTATAAGAGAAGACATAGGGGCTGACCAGAGAGCTTAGTGGGTAGGGGCATTTGCCATCAGACCACTAGAGCTTGGCTCCCAGGACCCATATGGTGGAAGAGAGTTGACTCCTACAAGTCCTTTGACCTTCACGTGTGTGCTGTGGCTCACACACACCGAGTAAATATAATATATACATATATACTTTTTAAGGAAATAAAGAGAAGAAAGTTAACAGAAATCGAAACCAGTGTGAACCTGTCTGCCTAGAGCATCCATTGGGAAGGACAGCAGGGGCCAAGAAGACCCAAGTCTCAGCTCTGGAATGGTCCCACTGATTCTGACACTTTCTGGCTGTGTGACTAAGGGATGCCCCTTGACCTCTCAGTGCTTAAGACACTAAACATGGAGAATGGAGGTGGAGCACCGCATCAGCACGTCATTGTGGAGTCTTGACAAGTGGGGTCCACCCAAGTTAAATACAAACAGGGAAGAGCATTAAAAACCAGGAAGGCCCTGAGCACAAGGCTAAGGGGTGTGGAGATGATGCTCTGGGTCCCAGGGAGCCATGGGAGACTGTAGGCCGGGAGAGGACCAGATGTTTTGCAAACTCCTGGGGATTCTGATTCGAGGGCCAGACATTGCTGGGACTTGTGATCCCATCTAGTCCAGGCTCCAGGAATGAGTGGGCTCTGCCCACGCCTTCCCCAGGCTTCCCAGAGGAGGCCAAGCTGAGCAGTGAGAACCCTTGAGAGAGGCAGCCAGCAACCAGCCCGTCTGACACCTTAACCACATACAAGAGAGGAAGCTTATCTAGTTACCTTTGGGTGCAGGCTGCAGAGAGGCAAGGAAGGCGTCTTGATTTCTTTCTGGCTTCTGGCTGCTCTGCCTAGGAACAGCCTCTGTAGCCTTGGTGGGGCTGGGGGCATGCCGCTCAACTGTCATTTTCAGGCCACCAAGAATGGCAAGGTCTTTGGGGGGGGGGTGGGGAGTGGGGAGGCTCTTAGCACCACTGCAGCCGCTGAATGATATGCAATGCTGGACAGATCTGTCTGCCCCCTCTGCTCGCACACAGGACACCCCCAGCATGGCTGTCTCCCTGGCCTGAGGCCTGCTGGGTCCACGTTCCCATTGTGGGTGGGACCTGGTGGCTCTGTGGTCTATCTGCTTGATAAGAAACCCACTGTGTTGGTCTGCAAGCAGCCTTGGGGGTATAGGTGAGAGACAGGTGGGGCCCTGGGACATCTGAAGCCAAGAGATTCTGGGGCACTGGGTTTGGATGCTTGCGTTGTATGCACAAAGCTCGGGTTCAATCCCCAGAACCCTGTAAACTGTGTGCTTGGGCACACCTATAATCCTAACACTGGGGAGGTAGAGGCCATAGGATCAGAAGTTCAAGGTCATCTTTGGCTATGTAGCAAGTTTGAGGCCAGCCTATGCTATGTGAACCCTAATTAAAATAAACAAGAAGTTCCCTGCTGGTGTTAGTGTTTGATATTCAATCCCTCTCTGTCCCTCATATCAAACCTTGCCACCTGCTGGCTGAAGGTCCAAGGATTTGGGTGGCGGGGGGGGGGGGGGGATCTTTCCCTATTCCATCTACATGGATCTGCTCTCCAGGAACACTGCCTTTCTGTAGCCCGCCAGGCACAGCTGCCCTCTGCCACATCCACCATGCAGTATCTTCCAGACTCCCAAATGTGAGCCTCTACTCCTGGGGATCATCTGTTCCCCAGTGTTGTTGCTGGTCCCCTGGCCACACCCCCTCAGCCCTTCCAGTCCTCCATTCCTGGAGGGTCCCCAGTCCTGAAAAGGATGTGACTGAAGGAGCTATACGTGGAGATGGTCTGGCTTGCATGCCCTGTCCTGTGTCCCCAAACTGTCTGCTGTCAGTCATCCACACATCCTGGCCACTCAGACAATGGGTCCATTGGTGTCGCCCCCCCTCCTAGTCTCTCTCCTCGGCACTGTTCTCGGCCACCTTCTGAGCTCCATCAGCTACTCCTCAAAGGCTGATACAGCAGCCCCTCCCCTCTCACCCAGCTCAGCCCTCCCGTGTATCACAGCCGAGTCCATGCACGTGGTGAGCACCAGCATCCTCAGTCTCCCAGAGGTGAACACTGCCTCCCCTGGATGCCTCACTCCTCATTCCTAGATGACACAGAGAGCCTGGCCACCTCCCCGTCACCTGTCCTTCTGTCACTCCAAACCTGCCTCCCGGAAAAGTGACATCAAAGCTCACCTTCCTGCTGAGTCCCCGGGCCATGGCTCCCCCATCGCCCAGGACTAAGAGCAAATGTAGCACTTAGAACAGCAAGCAGCACTTTCCATCTTCTGACCCGGACGGGGGTGCCAGGCGGAAGAGAGTGGCCAGCTACATCGCCTCTTCAGAGGAACAGCTGAGGCATTTTGGCACCACCCAGGAAATATCCCTATTTTCACCTGCAGAACAGGGTGTCTCTGGGCTCAGAGTGACGGTAAGCAGTGCTCCCCCCTCACGGTCCCCCAGAGATGACCTGCTGGGGAAAAGGGGGGGACCTTCTGACAGTCCACTTGGTCTTGTGCCTGCCCCGCTCTGCCCTGCCCTGGGACCACACTCCCCCAAATGTAGGAGCGTTTCCCACTTCTTCAGCCCCTACAAGGACCTCTTCCTGGCCCCAGCTGGCACATGTCTCTCTCTTTTCCCAGATCTTTGCCCACACCCTCTGTCCCTCATCTGCCCTTCGCAAGCCTGCCCCCACACCTGGATCCCTGCCACTCCTGGATCTATAGATATCACATCATCCAAGGAACATTCATGACTCAAGTTGAACTGTAATCTGTGAAGTTACCTGCTGGGCTCTGGTTTCTCCCGTTATATTACTATCCATCCTGTTTGGGGGTGGTGATGTGCTGTATGTTATTTCTGCAGCCCACCAGAGAGCCCAAGCCCTCACACAGCCCTGCAGCAGGAATAAAATGAACAATGAGCCTCTTTGTTGGGGTTGCAGTAAAGCAAGATGCTCATTAGATCTTCCTTCTTGGGTCCTTCAATTACATATTCGTTCAACAAACCCCTGTGCATGCCTGCTTTGTACCAAGCCCTGTGCAGGGAGCTAGGGACACACTTTTGGTCCTCAGAAAACCCACAGATTGGTTGAGAAGGCCAGATACAGGAATCAGAGAAACTGAAAAATATGGAAGGGTTGAAGAGCCCAGATAAAGAAAGTTTCTGAGAATCAGTGACCTCTCCATAGACAGGGAACAGGTGCCAGGTGGTGGCAGGCTACCCGTGGAGATGACCACAAGGGCAAGAGTCACCCTGGGTACTGCATGCCTCATACTATCTGGGCCTGGAGCCAGTTGTGCCAGTAAGGGAAATCCAGGCCTTTCTTCAGGAAACAGGATTTTGTAGAAACTGAGGCAGGAGCTGACTGACTCCACCTACCTGAATGAGAGGCAAAGAATAAATTGCTCACATTGTGGGTAAGAGGTGGTGTAAGGATGGGATGTAACTCCATTATAGAGAGCATGCTTAGCCTGCTCCAGACCCTGGGTACCATCCCCAGCGTCAAAAAGCAAGAAAGAGGCCATGTCCGAGTGATTTGGAAGGTGTCACCAGCAGGAAGCAGGGAGTAGAAGGAGAGCTGGGACCTGACTTGGGGCAGGGGGCAGGCAGGGCCACCCACAGGAGACAGTTAGTAGAGGCATTTTGGGAGCTGAGGCTTTCGCTTACCTAACAGACCTCTGAAGAAAGGATTTGTCATTTCCATACATCCTAGTTATTCCTCATTCAGCCTCTCAAGACAGAAGAATCAGAATGTCTCCAGACTCACCACCACAGTGTAGGAACAGTGAAGGCAGTGGAGAAATGCCTCAACGCATGAAGAAAACCAACTTCAATCATTATTTCTATACCCAGCTAAACTATCCAGGAAGATGGTGTAAATCTAGCATCTTTGTACTGTTTCTAATTAATATTCTGGAAAACACACACACACAGACACACACACACACACACACACACAGACAGACAGACAGACACACACACACACACACACACACACACACACACAGTCCCCTCCAGTCCACAAAATCCAGGAGCCTGTAAGCCAGGCTGTCTTGCAAACTGGACTGGAGAATCTCAGGTGCTGCCCCCAGTAGTTTTTGCTTGTTTGTCTGTTTTGTATTTTTTTTTTTTTTTGGGTTTTTCGAGACAGGGTTTCTCTGTGTAGCTTTGCGCCTTTCCTGGAACTCACTTGGTAGGCCAGGCTGGCCTCGAACTCACAGAGATCCGCCTGGCTCTGCCTCCCGAGTGCTGGGATTAAAGGCGTGCGCCACCACCGCCCGGCCTGTTTTGTATTTTTAAGGGTCTCACTATATAGCCCTGGCTGGCCTGGGACTCACTATGTAGACCAGGCTAGCTTTAAACTCACTGAGATTTGCCTGCTTCTGCCTCCCAAGTGTTGAGATTAAAGGAGTGAGCCACCTCACCTGACATTGGACCCAGTAGTGAGGGAGGCTCTTGTTCTCCACCAGGTGCACCAATGCCTGGCTTCCCTGACAGTGTGGCAGCTGGAAGGGAGACAGAAGGGTACCAATGAAGGTGCATGTGACACATGGAATTCCTGCTCATCACACATGGAGACACCCTGGGCTGTCCTGAGGAGGCTGCCAGACTGTGTACTTGTTCCCCAGGAATGCCCACTGATGACACTGGGAAAGGGTGGGTACATGCCCCACTCCCTCACCACTAGGGAGCAGCTCTGTGTTGGGTTCCATGAGGTCCCCACCTGGCTGAGTTCCAGGTGGCAAAGCCAGCTGCCTTCCCTGGCCCCAGAATTAATTTGCCAGCTTCCCTGAGCCTCGTTCCTCTGCTGTCAAATAAGTCAGATAACAGTACCGTGGATTCTCTGGGCTCAAATGCTGCACTGGTCCTGGACCTATGACTTAGCTTCTGACGCTCAGTCCCCTTATCTGTGGCAGGAATACTATGAGATTTCACCCCTGCCTCCACCCCCAACCAGCTGCTTCCTGAGACACCTCCCAGACATATTCCTTACATGTCTTACTTCTGAGACTTACTTTAAGGAGAGCCAAACTAAGGCAACGGCCCTGCCCCACGTGAGTGCACCCAGCAAGTCATTTGTGGGTCATAACTTTAGCTGGGTGGCCTAAGGAAAATTCTGCCCCGCTCTGTGCTGGGCTCCCCTAAATGTCAGCCGTACCTGTAGCCTCACTGGCCAGGCTCTCTGGTCCCACAGTGCTGCCTTTCCCTCACACAGGCTCCAAGCGTCCAAGTAAATGAGCATCCACAAGGGATAGGGAAGCCGCAGGCCTGGCTGGGAGAGGATCCTCTCGTGGAGTGCCGCTGGGATTCCTGGGATGCTAGCTCAATGGCATGCGCGATGCCCCGCCATTTCCCAACCACATAATGACAGCCCCTCGCCTTTTGCCTGGGTCAGCAAATTTGCTGGCCAGCGCACCCCTGCAAACCAGGCGATTATGACTGAAGGAAAAAGAGGAAGAGAGAGGAAGAAGACTTCTCCTCAGGCCCAGACCCTCAAATGGAAAGGCAGTTGGGGCTGGGAGCTGGGAATGGAGCTTCCAGAAAAGCGTGGGTGCGTGGGGAGGGGGTGGCTAAGGCTCCAATACCGACTTTACCGCCTCTCAGCTGTGCAGTAGAACTGACCAGTTTCGTTATGTCTCTGAGCTTTACATCCTTCCCAGTAAAATGGGCGAGGGGGTGGTAACACCCCCCCCATACACATTTGTTAGAATTAGCTGCAGTTAACAGCTCCCTGAAGTACCCATAGGCACAGGCATCCTAGGAGACGCCCATGGATCTGAGCGACCCACTTCTTATCCAACTGTGCAGGATTAATTTGCCAGCTTCCCTGAGCCTCGTTCCTTTGCTGTCAAATAAGTCAGATAACAGTACCGTGGATTCTCTGGGCTCGAATGCTGCACTGGTCCTGGACCTGTGGCTTAGCTTCTGATGCTCAGTCCCCTTATCTGTGGCAGGAATACTATGAGATCTAGGGAGCTGATTTCTGTGGGGCCCTTAGAAGCTCAGCAGGCTCGTGGAAAATATGATTCAAGTGCAAGGCCATGATTCATGTTTGTTCTTACTTTAGCTTCATGGTAAGAACACATCCCAGCCCCAAACCAAAGTTCAGGGAGAGGGAGGGAGCTATGGCCCGGAGCCTGTAGGGTAGGCCCCTCAAGAAGGTAGGCCCTTCCCTGTCACCACCCCCCGTGATAGGAGTGTCTTCTTTGCCCACTTCAAACCAGGCGTGGCCTCCTTAAGGGCCACCCTTCAGCAGTTGAAGGCCCCAGCAGAGTGCATTGATGCTAAAAATACATTCATTGCTCTACCCAAAGACCCAGAGGAAGGCCAGGTTACAGGCAAAGAAGGGCTGGTGTCTGAGGTTTCCTTCTTCCTTCTAGAGCATCCAAGCAAGAAAAGTGCTCTGAGCTGACCTTTCAGGCCTTGGGGGAGCACAGGGGAAGGTTCTCACTGACCAGCGTCTCGGGGATGAAGCCCTGAGACCAGGCTGGCCCCTCTAGCTCCCAGATCTTCCTAGAGCAGCCTCTGGAGTCTAGGGGAGCTTAGGGATTGTGACCACAGGGACTTAAGGAGCTGTGGGAAAGGGAAGCCTGCTGAGGTGTCTGCCCTCCCACCTCCCTACCGTTATACAGTGCATGAATATACGTGCCCATAGCTCTCTGGCTGTTCCTGAGCAGGGGGCCAGCCTGGCCCAGTACCCACCATATTCTCTTCTTCGAGTGCCTCACCTCCCCAGCCTTCAAGACCTAGCAGAGCCATTTACTGTGGCCCTGGGTACGAGGACACTCACCTGACAAGCTTACCCAACAGCTGCTGCATGGGCAGCACAGAGCTGGGGGCAGCATGTTCTTCTGACACGGTCCGGGTTCCTCAGCTTCTTTGTGGGGACTTTAGGGAAAGAAGATGAATTGAGGAGTCACTTGGGGACATGGTGGGGGGTGAAGGCTGTAGACTAGGGTTGAACCCCTGCTAACTGGGTATGCACAGAGCTCTCACTGGGTATGCACAGAGCTCTCACCTCCCTGTATGAGGGGTGACAGCCTGGCACTGTCAGCCTGTTCTAAATGGAATGCTCTAGATGCAGATGATGGAATGTTCATGCCGGGGGACCTGGGTCGGTAGGTGGGATACAGCGTTCAGCACCCACTATACCCTTGCCTGGCTGTGGAGGACGAATGTGGCTCAGCCTGTGCCTGTCCCTGGCTGTCGGGCTCCTCAGAGAACACTGATGCTTCCGCTGTTGGATCAGGGCTTTCGGCTGAGACCTGTGACCAAAAGGTCTTCAGGGTGAGAGAGGCCTTTGGGGTCCTTGAGAAATACCCCAAAGTATATCCTCACTGTCACACTCTGAGCTGTCACAGGTGACAAACTGGCTCCCCTGGGATGGCAGTGAAGGGTCTCTCAAGGCAGGAAGGTGGGGGAGGGGCGGGCTTGGCTTTGAGGGGGCAACACAGACAGCTTTTCAGAACAACAGGAAAGAGAGGCAAAGGGTGGGGAGCAAAAACCCAGAACGCAGGTGGTGCTTGCTGGGGTGGGATCCTGCAACTTTCACCTGCAAGATGGGTGACCTTTGACATTGCTCTTCACCTTTCACGCTCCCTGGAAAGCAGTAGTAAGGACAAATGACAAGAAAGCCTCTTGGCGGTGGAGGGGAGGTGTCCTCAGAGTCCCTCTCAGAGATCCTATGAGAAAATCTCTAGATACGCACCCCACACTGCACAGGGTCCTCAACTCCCTGTCTCTCAGCTGGGCCTGGCTACCCTGGTCCCCGGGAGGGCTGCACGCTGTAAGGGACCCCACCAGCCACCTCGGGAGAAGACAAGGATCTGCCCTGGACACTAGAAGCTTCGCATCTCCCTGCAGACCTCCTGGAGCAGAGCCCCCTGGCCATCTTGATATGAAACATCACTCAGCCCCTTCTTCCCTTGCACATGGCTTTCTGTGGCAAAAGAATCTGAACTCAAGTTCAAGGCTCAGCCCAAATCCATGGCTGTCTGGCTCCAGCTGCTGTGTAAAGGACAGGAGGCCAAGACATGGCTTTGGTTTCTGATTCCTCTTTTTCGGCCTGAAAGTGAGGCCAGATGCTGTGGGCCTGGGGGGTGGGGAGCAGCCAAGAGCTCAGGGAGGGGCTGCCTTTGGGAATTGCTGCCAAAGCTCCTGAGTGACAGCATTCCCTAGTCACAGTAGCCCAGGGTCAAGGTCATGGTCCCAGCTCTGCTCGCGCGTGGTTAAGGACCGGTTTCATTTCCAGTCTCAGGTACCCTGCTGCTGGGATGCACCTGTGCTCCCACGTTACCGCCCTCACTCCCAGCCATCACCGAGTGTGAGGCGGGTGTATCCGACACCGTGGTGACACAGCATCACCGGCTGAGCTGCAGGTCCCGCTCCACCTGGTCCTCAGGCCAAGCATTGCCACAAGAGACATCTCCAGAGTGGCTGAGTCATGCCATCATGGCTGTCTGTGTGCTCTCCCCATCATTTCTCCCAGTCAGCCCTGAGTCCACCAGAGTACTGCTGCCCAGAGAATGGTCTGTCATTACCGCCTCCCCTGAGTGTCGTCCTCACACCCACAATGTCACCTGCCTGGCTCTTCTCCTGTATATCCAGGGGACGGCCCTCTCCTGCTCCCTTCCCATCCTCCTCTTTCCCTGGACTGGACTCGAAGGGGTGCCGTGAGCCCCGGTGGTCTGATGCCTAACACTGGACTCTGATTTTAGGAAGATCAGGCAGAAACTTTCAAAAGACTAGGTGAAGGCAAGCTGCTAAGAAAAAAAAATGAACCTTGGCCTGGTGGCATAGGCCTGGAATCCCCATTATTCAGGAGGCTGAAGCAGGAGAGTTATAAATTGAAGACCAGCCTGAACCAGTGAGTGAAACTTTTGTCTCAAAAACAAAACTAGACAATACAAATCAAAACAAAAATAAGTAAATAACCCGATAAAATTAAAGGCTTTAAGATACTATTTTATAATTGCCTTTTATTTGTAGATAACGTTTTTATGGTTCTCTTTATTTTTATTATTGAACTCCTCTAGTCATGTTTAGCAAACTGTAAGAGAAGACCAGGTTGTGCCGTGCGGGCCAGGAGAATGACCATCAGAGGTGGCTTAGTTGGTAGCGTTTGCCACGAGAGAATCAGGGCCTGAATTCAATTCCTAGAACCCATGTTAAGAAAATAAAGAGCTGGCCGGGCGGTGGTGGCGCACGCCTTTAATCCCAGCACTTGACCAAAAAAAAAAAGAAAAGAAAAGAAAAAGCTGGATGTAGGGGCACTCGTCTACAATCCTGGTGCTGGGCAGCGCAGACAGGAGGTCCCTGGGGCCCACTAGCCAGCCAGTCTCGATTACTTGATGCACTCCCGGCCCAGAGAAAGAGCACCTGAGGTAACCTCTGTCCTCTGCATGCCCACGAGTGCACACACACATACACACACAGAGTGCACACAAGCTTATACACAGACCTACATACAAATACACACAATCGAAAAAAGGAAGGGAGGAAGGAAGGAAGGGAGGGAGGGAGGGAGGGAGGGAGGGAGGGAGGGAGGGAGGGAGGGAGGAAGGAAGGAAGGAAGGAAGGAAGGAAGGAAGGAAGGAAGGAAGGAAGGAAAAGGGGCTAGGAACTCAGCTCCGACAATGAGTCAACTCTATTCCTCGTTATTTTCACACTGACTCTTCTTACGATCTGGGGTAAGTACAATTGGCCTCGGAGTCCAGGAAAACAGGCTTAGGAGAGAAAAGCCCGCACAATCTCACAGCAACTTCGAACCAAAGGCAGGCTTCAGGTACGGCTGGTTCTAGCCACTGCATCCCCCCACCCCCATGCCCAAGGCAGCCTGCATGTGGAAATTAGAAGTCTCTCAGGGGGAAAGGAGGATGAGGACCCTGCCTGGCATTCCCCAGGTACTGTTGAGAATACCCGCTCAGTATCCAGGCTTAGGATGTGCTCCTCCTCTTGGACTTCCTTCCAGTTCCTGGGCCTAGACTCAGTTTCTAGAAAGGGAGAGCCCCCTCAGGATGAGCAAGTGACAGGAGCTTAGGGGGGCACTCGTAGGTGTGGAAAAACCAGCGAGGTGGGGTGAGAAGTTAGAAAGCGGAGGGGGAGGTGTTGCAGGATGGAAAGAGCCTCTGGCTGGGAGCGGAGCAGTGGGTCCCACTGACTCACTCAGGGTGCTTGGATGAGTCTGCCTACCTGGGGGATGGGGGATGGGACTCAGTTTCCGTTTCTAGAAAAAAAGCGGTCTTCCTACCGCATCATTTTCTGCTCTATTTCACATTGCAGCTCCAAACTGCTCCAAAGTCCCGGCAGGGAGACGCCACCTCCACCACTGACCCCAGCAGCCCAGGCCAGGCCAGGCCAGGCAGCTGACACATTCACGGTGCTGGTGGGAGCGAAGTGTCCTCACACAGCTGTGCTGGTCCCCTGTCTGGCTTACTCATAATGGAGCCCTGTTGCGTCATGGAGACTCCGCCAAGGAAACCAGCGTGTGCCATGCCCTCAACCAGCAAGGTCCCTCCGACCAAGGTGTCATCCCCATTTTACAGGAGTACAAACTGAGGCCCAGGGAAGGGAAGTGGAAGGCCCCAGGGTCTAGCAGTTTCAAGACCCAAAAGTGTCTCCAGAGCCCTTCAGTCATCACTACCAGCTGCAGCTGAAATTCCCTCCAACTGCGGCAGTACTAGCCTTGCCTGTGGGGCAGAGGACTGAACCTAAGGACCTAATGGACATGTTTAGGGGCTTCTTCCTGATAGAAAATCCAGTGTAGCTGAGAGGCAAAAAAAAGTCCACAGCCTTAAATACTCCCCTCCTCCCTAATGTTAGACCTGAGTCAGGGCTGGTACTGGGGCCTAGCCCCTGGCCTGGACACTGGTGAGAGCTGGCATGGTGCCCTGTCTGAAGTCTGGAGAGCTTCAAGGACAGCTGAGGCTGTTGGGGTGTCACGAATGAGGCCTGGGTAGGAGAGCTGAGGGTGGAAGCTCTAATCCCATTCTAAAAGGCTGTGAGATCTTTGGCACGTATATTCATGGTCCTGGGCCTCTGTGACATGGCCTGTGAACTGCAAGGGAAGAGCTCTTGAGGCAAACAGGACAAGCCACGCTTCCCATGCTCCACACCTGACACGTTTCTTAGAAGACTTAGAAGATGAGGACAGAGCAGGACATTGTCCCTGCCTTTTGAACCTTTCTGAGCCCTGTCAGAGGAAAGGTTAAAAAGGGTGGACAGAGGGCCTGTCCGATGCAAAGTCCCTGAGGCAGGAAGCTCAGAGTCTCTCTGGCTGGAACACCTTAAGGGCATCGCAAAGGCTCCAGACCCGTGAGTTCAGGCTGCGGCTGCAGCAGAGAGCAGGGGCGGTCCCAGCACAGCCATGCCACAGCTTTCCCAAGCAAGGCCTTTCTTGGTGGGCAGGCCGCAGCAGCCGCCTCATGTGTTTCCCATTTGTACATAAATCCCAACTCCCATAAAACCCCCTGAAGTGCCACCCAGCCACATATGTGGACGCCTCTGCCTGGCAGTGTGGTGACGGACATGGCAGGGTGTCAGCCACAGCCCAGGGCAGTGACAGTAATAGTGAGGGGTCCTCCACCCTCTGGTGGAACCAAGCTTTGGCTCCTGGGGAAGAGCAGCCAGGGTACCACTGCCCTTCATTAGGAAAGGGTCTCCTAGGCCACAGCCTGCTGCCTACTCCGTGGCTCCCAGCTCTGTTTCCTGGGTTGTCTGATGAGGCCAGACCCACAAACAGAAACCCTACCTTTTCTCTTTCTTTTTATTCTTTTCCTTTCAGCCTCCAAAGAAGTGGGGAGTGGGAGGGGGGCAGTAGCCACAAGATCTTCTAAGGGGCTGTGACATCACAGCCCAGGTGACAGTGGCCTAGCCAATGGGCCTAGGCCGCGAGCTGGCTTCTTGCATCCTGTGATGTGAGGTTGGGTTGACACTGGGAAGGCCTGGTCCCTCAACCACAGAACCACAAGGCCAGGCCCTCACCGCCTCCAGGGCCCTGCGAGGAGCTGGTTGGCTCCTGGCGTCCCCACCCCCTGGCGGTCCTGGCCCCCACCACAGCCTGGGCTCCGTGGAGGGTGAGCCTCGTTCATTCATTCATTCATTCCCGCTGCTGAGCCTTGCCTCACTGCTGCAGCCCCGGGCTCCTCCGCCCTGGCTGCCCAGGGCCCCTTCCCACCATTTAATGATACTCTGCACATAGTGCTGTTGAAAATTTGTGGCTAGACATTCCTGTGGGACCGGGAAGCCAAATTCTTGGGTACAAACCGAAACTTTCTTTCCTTGGAGATTTTCTTCTCTCTCGCCCACAGATACTCTCGCGTTCTTTCCTTTTTTTTCTTTCTTTTTTTTCTTCTTTTTCTTTTTCGTAGCAGCAGGGGGAGGAAAAAAAAGAAACCAAACCAAAAAAACAAACGAAAAAGCAACACCTCCCCCTTTTATTTTCAAAAGCAGCTTGAAAAAAATATATATATAACAAAACAGCAGCCAACCAAGCGGGCCCCAACCCAACCCCCCGAGGCCGCGTCCTTGCCTCTGTCAGTGTGGGGTATGGCCTCCAACAGCATCTTCGACTCCTTCCCCAACTATACACCGACCTTCATACGAGGTGAGTACCAACGGTGGGACTCTGCTTGGCTCTCCCGGGTGGGGAGTTGTGACGGCCTCAGACCATGACCCTCCAGCCCACGGCTCTGGCCACCACAAGCTAGCTTCTGAGAAGCTAAGTGGGGAGAGTGATTGGTGGCCTCCGTGGTCTCCTGGCATGAGCATCACTGTGTGACTTCGATTCTCCGCTGGTGGAGTGTGCAACAGGGGCAATGACTCCCTATAGACCTCAAAGGCTAGACCTCAGAGGGTCCTGGGATGGAGAGGACAAGGTGAAACTGTGGCCCTCTGCTTCCTGCCTCCCCCACAGGGCACTGGGGCCTGTCTGCCCAGATCAGAGCTCAGATGGACTAAGGTCAGATGTGTCCAGGAGGGCCATGGGAGGCAAGCAGGGCCAGGGCTGTGCCTGGATCCACAGATCTTGAGGACTGTCCTCGGCATTCTCTGTGTACTCTGAACAGTGAGGGCAGAGGGAGGAGAAAGGAGCCACAGGCCTCTCCGAAAATCTGCTCAGCATTGGAGGATACTGTGGGGGACCCTGTCCCTGGAAGGTCTAAAGGCTTGGTCACAAACAAAGGTGTTTTGGGGGTGCCTTCTGTCTCTATTCATGGCCCAGAAGGACCCAGAGTTCTGGGGTGTGTCCCTCAGCAAGGATAGGGGCCAGGGTATCTGATGTGGAGCCTCTGACTTAGGCTGAATCCCGGGAAGACAAGCCCTGCCTCTGGCCTTTGAGGTACCCTGGCTTCACACACCTCGGCCACTTTCCTGCTTCTTTGCAGTAACCTATGGGGCTGTAGCACCTGAGACCAGGAGACTGCGGTCCCCGAACTTCAGCCCCAGGCTGTACCAACCTTGATGAGTGACCTGATATGGGTCACTTTACCTCTCTGCTCCCGATGGTGTCCCCTCTAGCTTTGGCGTTCTGTTATCTGAGCTGTGCGTGGGGCAATACTTCTGGGCTGCTTAAGGGACTAGCTTCTCTGCTGAAGAGGGGCAGAATGTTCTAGAATTCTAGGGTTGGGAGACGTTGCCTTTTTTGAGTCGAGGTGGCCAAATGAGACATAGAGGTCTGCCTGCCCAGCTCCGGCTAGCTGTGACCACAGCATTGGGTTCCAGAGGACCTGGACACTTGCGGGTCTGTGTGATAAGAATTTGCCGACGAGTACGGCGTATCTCTTTCCTGGTGACCTGGGGAGGCCAAGGCAGGCTGTGTGCTCAGATGGTGATTGACCCACGGGAGAAGGGACGCTCCCTCCAAACTGTGGCTGGTGATAAATGGTGGCCCCGGGTGCCGTCCCTTGCCGCCACCGCTGTTGTCCTAGGCACCCTTTGTAGTCTTCGGTGTTAATTAAAGGCAGCCACTGGGCAAGAAAATAAGAATTTATAAAAACCAGTTGCTAGATCTTTGTAGTCCGTATTTCTCCCTCCCTGAGCAAGATGGAGACGTTGAGCTTAAAACAAAGAAACCTTAGAAGACAGGGCTAGCGCCGGCTGCCTTAGATGAACTCCTGACACAAAGCCCTAGATGTGGCTGTTGGAGGCGGGAGGACAGAGAGCAGACTGCAGCAGCTCTGTCCCGACACATGGGGAAAGGAGAGAGGTCACTGGACCCAGCGGCTGGTCCCTGGTCAGCAGGGTGGAAGGTATCGGGGTCACCGGGCAGCTCGGAGACCCCAAGAGGAATATACCCTGCCCTTGTCTCATCTCTCTCCTTTAAACCTGCCCGCTTGGGCTCAGCTCCTTAATCCAGAGCCCTCACAGCTCCAGCCTCAAGGTCCCCTTGTAGCCACACACCATCCTGGACCCTCAGGAAGCCTGTGACTTCTCAAATCGCACTATTAAAGACATAAAACAAAATCCAAAGGACTTTGGGAGGGCCCCAGAGCAAGGAAAACAGTTTCCAAGACATAAAGGCCCGTTTGCGGACTGTGACCTCGGACCTCTCTGGAGACATTGAGTGACAGCTGCTTTCCGTGTTCGTTCAAACCCAGCGGAACTCTGGGTGACAAGTGCTGACGACAGATTGTGATGGGTCATCTGCCACCACCTTCTTGAGATCGAAAACAATTTGTGGTTTCCATTGGTGACACCATCATGGTGGAAAAAGATGCTAAATTTTGTTTCAAGGTTGCTAACAGAAGGGAAAATTCATTATTTCCAGCCGGGTTCATGGACCCCCTGGATTTCTGCTCAGGTCAAGAACCCTAGAGTTGCTGTGTTCTCACACTCTGACCCTCGGGATCCACCTGTGGGAGTCACAGATGGCAACCCTATCTTTGTTCTCTTACAGTGTCCATTTGCCCTGCCCTGCCCTCCCCAAATGCTGACCCTCCTCACTGCCTCAGCAAGACCCTCAGCCACTCTCCTAGAGCCCTTGAAAATGCCGTGTTCCAGATTCCCGTCTCAGACTGTGGAATCAACATGCGTTGAGTCTAGGTCTGAAGAGTCATGAAAGCTGACTTGGGCGGTGCTGCAGAAGGCCCAGTCCGCTCCCTGCCTCCAATGTCCACGTGCTGTGTGACTCCAAGCAAGCCGCTTGACATCTCTGAGTGCCGTTGTTTCATTAGTAAAAGGGAACGTGTCTGTTAGCGTTGATCTTCCTCAGGCTGCCTCCAATCCCTGTCTGTCCCTGCCCCAACCCAGGGTGGGTCCTCTGCACTGTCTTGATGCTCTGCCGACTCGGAGTCCCCATAGACCAGAAGAGAATAGCTCCGTCTATGTTTTTACTGGCATCTGTGTTTCCATGCCTTGCCCCTGGGCGTCAGTGCTCAACAGACATCTGGGGCCTCTGGAAGCAACAGGGGACAGACAATTGGGCCTCCTCAGTCAGGGCTTGTGTAGAACCTTCCAGAAGCTGCCCAGCCCACCCTTCATGCTTTCTCAGTTCTTCCCTTGAACCAGGTCCTTCGCTGGGCCCAGTATATCCCTGGCTTTTCCTGGGAGGAAAGGGGGCAAGGAAAGGACCCCACCCTGCAGCAAAGGCCAAGGAGAGGATGAAGGACCCAAGAGGGCATCTTTAGCTCTGTTGGGGGCTGGCAACATCACCCTAAGTCTACCTGAGGCCCTCCTTGGCACCAAGGAGCCTCTAACCAGCAGGTCTCCCTCCCCTCCCCCGCAGCACCCAACATTGCTCCTTCACCAGCAGAGTCTCACTCCCCAAGACAGAGGGGGAGAGGTCTTTTGGGGGGCATTTGAGGAACTGGGCTGTGCTACCTGCATGCAGATTTAGGGGTGCGCTGTACAGCGATAGCTTTGACTTGCTAAGTCAGCCATTCCACAAAAGCTCGCCAGGCTCCGGTTCTGGAGGTAAACTCGGACGCATGCCTGTGTGCTGCCTGTTCCTACCTAACACAGGCAAGTCTCTTCACCTCCCTGTGCCTCAACTTCCCCTTCTGCAGGAGACTGTAGCAGCGCCAGTCTCCTGGGGCTAGGGCCACTGCTCTACCCATGTCACAGGCTGGCCGCCTGCCGGGAGCTGGTTCAAGAGGGTGGGGTGAGAGTCTCCATCCTGGGAGCAAACGCTGGTAGAGTAAGAGATGGGCACAGCCTGGGCAGGGATGTGACGTGTGACTAAGATGGGAAATGTGGAGTTGACGGTACCAAGTTTTAAAGGGTAAGGAGGTGACCAAGGAGAAGATAACAGAGTGAGATCCGGAGATCTCAAGATCCCAAGGACGGGATTGCAGGAAGATGCCCTGGTGGTCCTGGGGACAGCCATGCACACAGGACCCCCTGCACAGGCCAGGCGTTTGAACGTTTAGCCTCTGTTCTCTTAGCAGAGGCTGGGGTCAGCGGGGCCGCTCAGACCTTACCTCCCAGACATCTGGGAGAAATGGGAACTGGACTCTCAGGCACGGGGCGTACCTGTTGATGGCAGGGGCCTGACAACATGGCTCCGGGTATGTCTAGCCTAAATCACCTGATTTGGATGTCACTGGATAGGGAGGAAGGAGAGAGAACTATGTCCTTTCCTAAGCTTCAGGTTGTGGCTAGCAACAGGAAGGTCCCCCAGTCACAAGCTGCCATCGAGGTTGGTCACCCTGAGTAGATGACCCTGTGGCCTCCTCCTCCACTGACCCTGGCGGGAGATGAGTGACCATCTGTCTTTCCCCGCCCATTATGGCGCCTCGTCTACCAGGGCTCTTTGATGGCGGCTCCTGAGGCCGCCCTGCAAACATCATCTCCCCAAACCACCCTGTCTGTCTCACCCCGCCCCCAGGCTGGAAAGGAGTTCCTAGGAGCCCCCCACTGCCCACAGGGTCTGGGTGGGTGTGAACCGGCCCCACACAGTGGGACTGTGTGTCCAGGCCTCATCCGCACCCACTACAGCCAACCGGCGGCCCCTGGTGGCCCTGCAGGTCAGATAGTGGGCCCATTGACGGCAGCGCCTTGAGGTGGCCACATCAAAGCTGAGGCTTGCTTGGTTACCTGAAGGGGAGGGGCCTGAAAACATGACCTTCCAGAAGACTCTGGGAGACCAGAAGAGAGCAATGACTGAAAAGAAAGTCTAGAGTCAGGCAGACCTGGGCTTCTGAGGGGTGGGGAGACAGCCCTGAACTTGGGGTTCGGTATGGCATCCAGAGCGCCGTGTCTTAATCCCGTCTCCTAGGGACCTGCCATCTTTTTTAACTTTTAAAAGATTTCAAAGTTTCCTAAATTAATTCAGTTTTTTAAATTGATGAATGTACATGTTATATGGGGAGCATTCTCCTCCTCGGCTCCCTACCCTCTTGTGACTTGTCCCTTCCCCTCCATTTAGTCCTTTGTCCCGTGACACAGTCACATCTACTTTCTTGTTATATATGCATACAGGATTTTAGGTGTCTGTATGAAATCTAGGACCCACAAATGGTAGAAAACTTCTTTCTGAAGCTGACTTAATTTGCTCAATGTGATTATCTGTGGCTACTCAATTTTCCTGCACATGACATGACTTCATTATTTATGAATGCAAAAATTCCACCATAGATAGATAGATAGATAGATAGATAGATAGATAGATAGATGATAGATAGATAGATAGATAGATAGATAGATAATAGATAGATAGATCCACCATATGCACACACATACACATTTCCTTACATAGTCCTCTATTGCTGAGCTGGGAGCCCTTTGAGTGACTACCCAGGAGTAGTATAGCTGGATCATGTGGAAATTCTAGGGTTGTTCATTTGTTGTATGAGACAGGGTCTCATTATACAGCCATGACTGACCTGGAACTCACTATGTAGATGGGGCTGGCCTCAAATTGAAGATAGCTGCCTGCTTCTGCCTCCCAAGTCCTGGGAGTGAAGGTGTGAGCCACCACACCCAGCTATTTCTAGGTTCCTGAGAAACCTCTAACTGACTTCCACTGTGGCAGGATTAGCTCCCACTCCCGCTGGCAGTGGAGAAGGGCCCCCTTTTGCCTCGCCAAGGTCTCTTCTTGTTTTCTTGATGACCGCCACTCTGACTGGGATGAGATGGACTCCCGGTGTGGTTTTGATTCTCTCGTGTTGGGGAAGCTGGTTTTTGAAAGGCCGATTACCCATTTGTATTTCTTCTTTGGAGTACTGTCTGTTCATCTCCTTAGCCTCTTTATTGACTGGGTCGTTTGAGTTCTTGTTATTGGTTTTGTTTGTTTGTTTTTAGTTCCTTTTTATATTCCAGACACTAATCTGTCAGGTACATAGCAAGCAAAGGATTTCTGCCATTCTGTAAGCTGTTGCTTCGACTGATCTAATTCTATGAGGTCCTGTTTGTCAATTGTTGGCCTGAACTGCCCCAATGAGAGTCCAACTTGGGAAGGTCTCCCTATATCTATGTATGGAAGGGTTTTCTTTGCTTTTTCTTCCGACAATGTCAGAGTCTCAGATCTGACAGTAAGATCTTTGACCCAAGGCTGCAGAGATGGCTCAGAGGTTAAGAGCACTGGCTGCCCTTCCAGAGGACCCAGCCTCGATTCCAAGAACCCACATGGTGACTCACAATCATCTAAAACTCCAATTCTAGGGCATCCAATGCCCTCTTCTGACCTCTACAGGCACAGCACGAATGAGGTGCACATACGTCCCTGCAGGCAAACACTTACACACATATAAATAAGCAAACCCTAAAAACTAAATATCTTTGACCTATTTGGAGTTCTTTCCCTGAAGAGTGGGAGGAACAAATCTTTCTTTGGTCTTCGTCCTGTGGGTACCCAGTCTTCCTGGAATTGTTTGTTGGAGATGCTGTCTTTACAACAATGTGCATTTTTGACATGCTCATCAAAAGTCAGGTGGCCGTAGCTGTGTGCGTTACATATGCTCCTCTGTTCTAACTGATTGATCTACATGTCTGGTTTTGTGCCATCTGCAGACCTGTAGCTACTACCAGTGGTTGGTGAGTCATACCGTGTGTGTGTGTGTGTGTGTGTGTGTGTGTGTGTGTGTGTGTGTGTTACTGGGGATCAGACCCAGAGCCCTGGGCATTCTAGGCAAGTGTGCTACTATTGAGCTACATTCTCAGCCCAGCCTTCACCTCCATCACCCACCCTGCCAGGGGTCATTCCGAGATCATCTGCAACAGACCGGGAACTTGAGCTCTGAGCCTCAGTTCCAGAGCCAGCTTCAGGACTTCCTGAATCATTTCCAGAGAAGGGAGGGAGGAAAAAAAGGAAAAAAGGGAAAGGAAGGCCTTCAGTGCCTGGAATCCATATCTGGGCCCCATCACAGGCCTTGAAACAGCAGCTCTGGGGAGTGTGGAGCCCTGGGCACTCCTCACGGTGGAGTGGGGAGATGAGGGCAGGACCGACTTGGTCTCACCTGCAGAAGTCAGGACGAGAACCGGGAACATCACGTGAATAACAAGTCAGTCCAGAGAAAGGTGGAGTGGGCAGAAAGAGACTGCCCCTCCAAGTCAGCTCCAGGAGAAGCAGCTTTGTTTTTTCGACACCCAGGAGTCACTGCCCACGCTGCCCTTAGTTCAGGGCTCAGGCATGGTGTGAAGCTGCTTGGCAGCTGGCACTCCAGCATGTTAATCTGTTGGCCCTATGAACGGCAATTGTATAAGTGGGGGCTGGGACTGGGGACGTGGCTCGATTGGTAGATGGCTTGCTTAGTGTGTATGAAGCCCTGGGTCCGATCTCAGCACAGCAGCAAGCAGAGTGTTCCTGTAATTCTTAACAGTCGGGAGATGGAGGCAGGAAGATGAGTTCTTAGAGAATGAGATGTTCAAGATCATCCTTCCTCTCTACAATGTCGAGTTTCAAAGTCAGCTTGGGATACTTAAGACTCTGTCTTAAAAAAAAATTATATATATGCATATATATAGAGAGAGGGGGGGAGAATGGGGTAACAAGAGGAATTTCAAAGAGGAAACACACAGACTCAGAGTGTATGCCACACAGGCTGGCCTCCTGTCCAAAGCCTCCAGCTTGCTGACGTTCACCAGTATACGGCTCCCTCTTTCTCAGTGTTAAGAGCTGTGCAGGGAGCCCAGAAAGACTACAAGGCCCTCTGCACACGGAGCTCTGGGGAGGGGAACAGAGCACAAAGTTCAGCTGTTTATGCCTAAGCTATATCCAGGCCCTACCACTTCTTCGGTCTGCATCCTGGAGAGAAGCATGCCACCTCTTTGTGCTTATCTTTCCTCTGTAAAAAGGGGAAAAATTAACAGTACCCACCGGAGGCTGTTTGCATGGCCTTGAGATAGGATGAGGTTAATACCAGGCCTGACACAGTCAAGCCCTCCATCAATGTCAGAAAGTATCATGAACAGGTATTCTTCCTCTGCCAGTCAGTGGAAAAGAAAAAAAGTGTGACTCTGAGCTGATAGAAAGTAGGGGCCCTGCTTCTGCTCAAGACCCAGCTTCAAGGCCACTGCCTCGCAAGAGCCTCTTTTCCCAGGAACTGGGGTGCTTGCTGTCGTCACCCTCACTATTGAAGCATCCAAAGAGACTTCCAAGTAGTGGGTGTGGGCTCCCAAGTGACGTCCAGTGTCCCTCGCTACACAGTCCTGACGGATGGTGACTGAGGGAGGGTGATCTGGCGCTGCTGTTCTGTGCAGGTTTCCGGACCCCTTCACTTCCCCTAGGCTGGCTGGTTTTTCTCTGAACGCCAAGCCAGAGCTCTCCCAGCCTATGGGCGCTGGCAGCTCAGAGGTTTAGGTTCCTCTTTGGGGTTTTCTTTTAAGTCTGGGAAAGGCATTTTTGGCACAAGGCTCAGACTTACGTGTGGGCGGAGAGGGTAGATTCGCATACGTTACGATTTTCGAGATTGCCATGGTCAGCCCCACCCACCCAAACACCTTCCAGTGGAGAGTCCAAAGAGTCCACGGGAGTCTTGACCCCCACCAGGGCGCCACTGCTGTGGGACTGTAAGTGGGTTTCTTCTTGTCCCCCACCTGCACATCGGTGGGTCATCTGGCCCCTTCGCTTCTGTTGAGTGGCCAGTAATAGGGGCAGCGAATGTTGGAGGCCCTTGGAGACCCTGAAGGGGAAGGAGATGAAGGCAAGGGGCAGAGGAGAGGAGAGCTTCCTTAGTGTCACACTGTGCCCCAAACCCACCTCACCTGGGGGAGTGCAGGTAGCTGCCCAAGAATTGCCCCTCTGAAGACCTCCTCCAGGTCTCCCTTAGCGGCTGGCCTTGCCCACCCAGCCCTGGAGGCCTCAGGACCTACTGAGTTGTGACCAGTGCTCCAGATCCTGGGTATCTTAGCAAGAGGTGCAGGTCCTGGGCAGGTGGGGAGCAGAGTTCCAGGTGGGCCCTTCCGCAAACCCTGACACCCCTCTGCCTGGGTTCCCTACATGAAGCCAGACAAGGACATCTTCAGGCAAAGAGTAAGGAAATAAAATGCCAACTGTAGCTCAGGCCACAGGAGTGAGTGGAGCCAGAGAGGCCCAGAGGCTTTATGGGAAATTCTCTCAATGCTCGCACTTTTCAGACCTCTCAACATGGAGCCTGTGATACTTACAGATGTAGGAAGAAAAACTGTTTTGTCTCTTCAAAGAAGAGGAGCTTTGCCCTCTTGGGAACAGGGGTTGAAGGATACCCACCCTCTGTCTCTCCCCTCCACATCTGTCTTTACCACCTCAGTTCTGGCCTGTTGGGTAGTGGAGATAGGATCTCCCTGGGTTTTAGGCGGGGCCTTGCATACAGCAGACGCTCAGGCCATGCTTACATCGGAGGCCACACTTGATTCTGAGGCCATGCTTGTGTCTG
Organism: Peromyscus californicus insignis; assembly: GCF_007827085.1. Taxonomy (NCBI): domain Eukaryota; kingdom Metazoa; phylum Chordata; class Mammalia; order Rodentia; family Cricetidae; genus Peromyscus; species Peromyscus californicus. The sequence goes on along the minus strand of NW_026294573.1, from coordinate 19,342,992 downwards.
ATGCATGGGCCCGGTAGCTCCCTGGGAAAGGCAGCCTGGTTTCCCAGCATCTCTCTCTCCTCTATTGTGAGTACTACTGACCCCTCTGGTGGACATTTATTGAGCATCTACTGCAATACTTCTCAGCCTTCCTAATGCTTCAGCCCTTTAACATAGTTCCCCAGACTGTGCGGACCCCCAGCCATAAAATCATTTTGTTGATACTTCATAACTAATTTTGAATCATAATATAAATATCTGATATGCAGGATATCTGATATATGACTCCTAAAAGGGTCACGGCTCACAGGTTGAGAACCACTGACCTACTGCATGTAAGCCTGCAAGAGTGAACACAGCAGGTGACTGTGTTTGCCCTCCTGGGCCTGATATCCACCACACACACACACACACACACACACACACACACACACACACACACACACACACATATACCCAGTTTATAGATGGGAGAAGTGAGGCCCCGAATGGAGGCAGTCCTCACCCAAGTCCCACAGTTAAGGAGTTCTGGGACCCTGAGGACCCACTACAGCCCCACTTAGGCCACCTACAGCCCTGAATCAGCCTCCCGGTGCTTCTGTAGATGTTTATGAGCACACTGAGTTTACAATGCAGTCCACTGCTGAAGTGAAAACGCACCCAGACGCAGGGAGTCGAGGGGCCTGCTCCAAGCAAAGCTGGAGAAGAAAAGAGTGAAGGGGACGGAAGTTGCATCTGTTGGCAACTTCCTGTGTGCCAGGCGCTGTGATGGTCCTGGTACAGTCAGGTCTCATTTCCACTGTTCTCCACAATAATCCATGCAGTGGACAACACTGTTGTTCCTATCACCATTTTACAGTCGGCAAAACTGAGGCTCAGCAAGAGGTCGGTGCCTGGTAAATGTCAAGGTCTGTGTGATATCAAAGCCTACCTGGAGCATGTCTCCTCTTCCTTGAGGCTCAAATGCACCACCTCTTCAGCATTCTCCCTGAATGTCCCCAGCCCTGTTCAAAGACTTCCAGAATGTTCTTGAGGAAGGTTGAGTCTGAACTGGATCTGCCATAGGCAGATCCGGGGAACAGAGAATGCTGTTGGTACATGGGGAGTTGACTAAATGAAAAGGATCATGCAGAGGAGTTCCTGGAGATGGGGCCCTTGTGTGTCCTGTGGAGGGGACACAAGAGAGGAGCATGGGAAGAGACAGTCGGGCATGACTTCAAGGCAGGTGGAATCCAGGCAGAGTGCAGGCTGGGCAGAGATGGCTGCCCCACATCCCACGGCACACAGGCAGCTCTGTGAAATAGGCCAGTGCCGACGCACACAGTGAAGACAGGTTCCCGTACGTGCATGTGTGCAGGAGTGTGGTGAGACCACAGGCCTCCCGAGCCACTCACAACGCTATTTTTATCCGTCTCTAGACACACAAACATATAGCCAAAGCACACTGCTTCTCTGACACAAAGACTGTGCCAGGGACAAGGGCAGGGATTCAGATCAGCCAAAATGAGGCCTGTCTCAGGGACACCCCAAGGACCTGGGCAGGTAGTGGTATTTTCAAGGCACAGTGCAAAATGAAGACGCAGGACACAAGTTCAAAGTTCATTATGTGTTTTGGGCTAGGGATGTGAAGACTGCTCAGTAACGGAGTACCTGCTGCAGACTCTCACGTAAGGATCTGGGTTCGGATCCCCAGAACCCACAAAGCCTGGCGCATTTGTGCACATCTGTAAGGCCAGAGCCTCTACAGCATGGTGGAAGTGGAGGGAAGAAAATGCTGGGCCTCACAGGCTACCTAGCCTGGCCTCACAGCAGAACAAAACCTTGTCTCAAACTAAGTGACTGAGGGCCACCGAGGTTGTCCTCGACACACACACGCACACGCACACGCACACGCACACGCACACGCACACGCACACACACACACACACACACACACACACACACACACACACACACACACACCTACAGAGAGTCAGGAAGAGAGAGAGAATAAGAAAAAAATTTCAGGTCAGCCACTCATGGTAGCACAGGCCTGTGATCCCACACTCTGGAAGTAAAGGCAGGAAGATCAAGGTTTCAAAGCTAGCCTGGACTACATAAGACCCTACCGCAAAACAGCAAGAATGGGGAGAGATGGCTCAGTGGTTAAGAGTACATACTGCTCTTTCCAGAGGACCCAAGTTCAAATCTCAGCATTTACATTTACCTGGAATTGCAGCTCTGGGGCATCCAGCACCTCTAGCCTCTACACACACACACACATACACACACACACACACACACACACACACATACACACACACACACACACACACACACACACACACACACACACACACACACTTTTAAAATAAATTTAAAGTAAAAAGAAAACAACAACAAAATTTCAGAACAGACGTCATCAGAGCATGAAGCCAGGGCCAGAGCCCTTCTTTTAAGGGACCCTGGGCCTGAAAACAAACCTGGCTACTTTCACTTCCCTGTCGCTGCCAGTCACCCAGCCTCGCGGTCCCCGCTGTCCCCAGCTGAATAATGAATGAGTGAATGGGGCTGGGAGGATACTTGGTTGGTAAGATGCCTGTCATGCAAGTGTGAGACCTAAGCCTGGATTCCCAGACGCCACAGGAAAGCTGGATATGGCGGTGCACACCTGTAATCCCAGCACTGAGGAGGGAGAGACGGGGAATTCCTGGTTTAATCCAAATGGCAAGCTCCAGATTCACTGGGAGACCCTGTCTCAGAAACTAAGGTGGTTTCCTGCCGTACCTCCCTGGACTCACCCGATCTCATCTGATTCCAGAAGTTAAGCGAGGTCAGGTCTGGTTAGTGCTTGGATGGGATAATCGGAGGTGGAGGGTGATTGAAAACACAGTGTCAGCTTCTGGCCTCCACACACATGCACATACAAGTGTATACACATGAACATACATGTTCCCGCGCACAGTGCGCAAGCACACACACACACACACACACACACACACACACACACACACACACACACACACTCACACACACGAATGAAGCCTGTGGTGAGAATAAACCCTGAAGATTTCAGAGCCAGTGAGAGCACCCAGGAAATGTCCAGCTGACCCCCGACCCCACAGCATTTAAGGTTGCCAAACACCTTCAGAATCTGCTGCATTTATAAGCAAGCTAGATGCTCCCACCCCTAGACAAAACCACCATCATTCGGTGTATTTCCTTCTAGAATGCTCCATGGGGTGATTTCCTGCCATGTGTGAGGCCACACAGAGGGTATCCCAGAGCCTTAGGACGACTGTCAGCAGTCAGCATGCCTATACCATGAGAAGAATCTTGTCTCAAGGGACTTGTCATGATGGAGGAAACACTGTGTCCAGTCATCCCACCCAGTGACCACTGTCACATACGAACACTGAACACGCAATAGATAGCCTGGAGCAACAAGACTCCAGAGGTTTAATCTTTAATTTATTTATTCGTTCATTTATTTGTTGTTGCAGGGTTGAGAATCGAACCCAGTGCCACATACATGCTGGGCAGGCGTGCTACACTGAGCTACAGCCTCGGCCTCCTTTTCACTCCTTATTTTAAAACAGGGTCTTAAGTTGCCCAGGTTGGCCTTGTGATGTCAGTCTGCATGTGTAGCCCAGGCTGTCCTTTGAATTTGTGATCCTTTGCCTTCACCCTCCCAAGTACCTGGGATGCTTGTGTCACGAGGCCAGGCTGTTAACTTCATTTTAAAGATTTGCTTTTTATCATTTATTTTAGTTATGTGTAGGTGTGTGAGTCTCTGAGGATGTGCACAGGTGTGTAACTGAGTCTGTGTGTGAAAGTGTGTACCCACGATCACAGGTGCTCCTGGATGCTCTGGAGCTGGCGACAGGCAGCTACAAGCTGCCTGGCAGAGTGCTGGGAACAGAATTTGGGTCCTCTGGAAAAGCAGCAAGTGCTTTTAAAACCACTGAAACATCTCTCCAAGCCCCTATTAATTTCATTTTAATTATTCTTCTAAAAGCATGCCCAACTGTTTCAGGCATTCTCTCTTGGACCATGGGAGGTCTCACGTATGGTGCTTTTATGGTTTGGAAATCAGCTCCTGGTGACCCTGTTTTTAATGCATTAGACATTGCAGAAAGGAAAAATACCGGAGATGTTCAAAAGTGCCTCGTTGTGGGGTGGGAGCTGGCTGATACAGGGCTGAGTCAGATAATGCAGGAGGTTTAGGAGGACTCTGGATGATGTTTGTGACTGGGGACCAACTCTTTCCTCATCATGAGCTGCTGTGCCTCTAAGCGATAACTCCTGTCCTGTTTCCTAGAGACCAGGAAATGGTAGGGTGGCCCCGTGAGTGCTCAGCAGAGGTATCAGGTGCTGTACAGAGTGACAGAGGGCTCAAAGCCAGCAACTGGGGATGCTATATCACACAGGGCTGTGTTGCAGGCTTTTCAGAGCCTTTGATATGCTGGGGAATATGGCCTTTAGAAAGTTCACCCTAGACCACCTTGGGATAGGCTGTTTCAGGGAAAGCCGCAAGGTCTGCATCAGTCACCAGCACCACCGGGCCAGGGAATGATTTAACTGTGGGAGACTTTACAGGGGTATGTTAGAGGAGAAAGTACAGCAGTTCAGAAACCCACAATGTGGGCCTGAAGTTGTTAAGGTCAAAGCCTGGGCTGTGACAGCTCCAACCAACCAGGCCCAGCCAATTAAAGAGAAGGGTAAAATGGGGGGGGGCACATTGGGAAGGAGAACAAATAAAGAACTAGTGACCCCAAAGTCCATCTTCAGGTCCTGACATGAGGTTTAGGTTTAAATAGAGAATAAGAGGTGGGCAGCTAAGCAGTCCTGGTCAAGTGTCTGTCCTGCCCATCGCCCACCCATCATGGTCTGGGTCCTGCCCATCACCTGCCCATCATGGTCTGGGTCCTGCCCATCACCCGCCCATCATGGTCTGGGTCCTGCCCATCACCCGCCCATCATGGTCTGGGTCCTGCCCATCATCATGGTCTGGCTTCTAGTCTCTCCCGCAAGGAGATCTGACTTTGGGAATCTGACAGAGGGAATCTCTTCTCTGGCACCAGTCTTCAGCCTTTTCCTTCTCTCAGTTTGAGACTCCTGGGGACCTTCTGGTTCCTTGGAAACCATTGTTTCTGAAAGGGACATGGGTGTCTCTTTAGAGTACCTTCATTCCTGCCAGGACAGTTGCAAACTGACTCTCTAGAAAATATGAATGATGATGATTCGACTTTTAAATAGTCACAGGATTCACGCACTGGGTGTTTTCCTGCCTTTGCTCAACGAGCCCCACAGATGCTAGTATGAAACCCATTTAACAAATGCAGAAGCTAAGGCCCAAAGAGGTTGGTGCACATGCCTGAGATCACCCACCCTGGGTTCAAACCCAGGCAGCCTGCATGGGAGCAGTCACACCTCACTGCAACAGGGCAGCTGAACAGAAATCTGGGTTTAACCCCTACGTCAAGGAACACTCTTTGGCTCCACAGCCTCCCTTCCACCACACATCCACGAGCACAGGTCACGTGGTCCCAAACAACTCTAGAAAGGAAGAGGAATGTAGGGGTAGGGGGCAAAATCGGCTCTGTGCTTTCTTGCAGAGCTCATTAATAATGGCTCTGGTTTGGTTGTGTCCCCAGAGGGATGGGTCTGGGGCCCAGAGAATGAGGCCGTGGAACCTGGCTGTGGATGCTCAGAAGGCACTGGGCCATCATCTCCACAAGGACAGAAGTAGGAAAGAGAGAGGGGACTCAACCAGAGCTGAAGGGCCTGCAGAATCCTTCAGACCTCGATCAACCCCAGGTCCACACCAAGCCCCTGCCTGGGGTTCCTGCCTGGGGTTCAGGCAGGAAAGAGAGAGCCGAGTGTGAGGATGTGGGAACATGGGAGCCCATGGTGGGGTCCCTGAGACGACCTTACAGACCAGGCATGGACATCCCAAGCTCTGAGTGTGGCCCCTGTGACCTTGCCAGCCTGGCCAGGCCCAAGGCCACCCAGAGCCCCAGAGACTTGGCCTGGAGTAATAGACCTGGGGGGCAGGAAGTACCACACCCTTCCTGCCCTGCCTGTGTGGACAATGGGGCTGATGATAAAGACTTTTGTCCTGGACTTCTGGAAGCTTCTAAGAGGCCTTGATGAACAAGAGTAGTGGGACTGTAGCTCAGTCAGTGACCAGGGCCAGGGCTGAGGACAGTGACACTAGACAAGGAACCAAGCTAAGATCATGGTTGGGGCCTGGTTTGTGGCATCTGGGGTTTCATGTCAGGGACATGAATGTCCTGTTCATGGTATATACCACAAAGGGTGGAATCTGTGAGCAGTGCGGCCAGTGGAGGACTTCAGGTAGATTCACTTTCAAGTTCACCAACCCCAGATTCCAAATTTCGTCTCAGCTCCAGCACCTCCACCCAGAGGGCAGCACCCAACCTCCTTTGACTGGGTTTTGATCTCCGCGCTAGGGGAGAGCAGCACCCACCGCCAGACTGTCGGTGTCAACAGAGAGAAGGCCGAGTGCCACGGGGATCCTGCAAAGGACACAGAGCCTGGTGACAGGCTCGGTCACTGGTGCTCTGCTGAGCCCAGCCTTGTCCCTGGGATGCCCTCCTACCCCACCCCACCCCACATACACACCATGTGCACAAGTGAGCGCACACACACACACACACACACACACACACACAAACACGCACACGCACATACACACCCATTCTCTCCAATGATGGGATCTCCAGCTTTGACGTTTTTACTCATTTTTCTGTATTTCCCAGTTTCTCACTGTACTCTGGTGTTTTGCGTCCCAGGGTGGGTAGGATGGCAGCTCAATTAATGCTCCGTATTAACCCCATTGTTTAAACAGACAATGAATAAGAGAGGCCAAGCAAGGCAATTCCCCCGGCAAGCATCCCCCAGCTCCAGCTGCCCCAGGCCCTGACAGCACAACTCAGCCATTCCCATCCTCCCACAGCCCCCAAGGTGCACCCCGTTCCTATGTGGAACTGGCCCTCCTTTGTACGAGGTCAACACAACAACCCAAAGTCGACCCCAGAGCTACCTCATGCCGTACGCGCCTGGGCCCTGGGCCTTGGGCGTTGGACCCCCCGTGCCTGCCGACTGTGTGGTGTATGTGCACACAGCCTCATACAGACACACTCACTTCCTCAGTCAAGTTCACCACAATAGGAACCCCACCTGGAGGTCCAGAGAAGCCATGTGGGGGGAGGGCAGCACGGGACCTGCTTTTCTAACCAGGAAATGTCTCACTCTTAGAGGCCCCAGCTCTGTCTAAGCACTGCTGTGACAGTGAAGGGACCACTCTGAAGAGCAAGTACGAGGAGGCTGGTGACGTCCTCCTGGGCTTTGAGCTCTTTGGGCCTCTCACACAGGGGCCCATCGGGGACCTTCCCGCCGTCACAGTCCCCTGTGCCAGAGCTGGGAAGCCTCTCGGGAGTGGTGGATCCACAGGGCTCTCGGGGCGGTGGGGAAAGACCATGCAAATGGGAAGTGTCCCCAGGGCCCTGGGCAACCCCGGAGTTCATTTTTGGCCCCTTCTTCCTGTGAGGCAGCCTAAAAAAGAACCCATCTACCACCAGGCATTGTGAGAGCTTCATTTTGGGGTGTCAGCAACCCTCTCAGTATGGCAGGGATGAGGCCGTTGGAAAGGCCTCCGTGGTACCTGAGCCCCGCTCCGCTCTGCAATGGAGACAGTGAGGTGGAAGAATGTCCCAGGACACATGAGAGGGGCACTCCAGGCAGGATCTGGCTGCCTACTGTCAGGCCAAAGTTTCACCTCGCAAGGATAGGACTGTGGCCGCCAACAGCTAACTGAGGGTGTCACACGGCAGTAACTCTGCCACACGGGCCACAAGGCCCGGGTCCCTCGGCTCCCTGTGACAGCAGCCTGTGGTGGAGAATCAGCGAATTCACTGTGGATGAGGCCCAGCCACAGGGTTTCTAGGACCTTCTGTCTGTCTTTTCTTCGGTAGGGCAGTCGACAACCACGCCCACCTCCTAGAACACAGAGCTCCAGGATCTGGTGCCTGGTCGGTCAGCTTGTGGGTTATTCAAAGTATGAGGTGTGTTCAGCCTGAGGTCACAGCACCCTAAGACTGGGGTGACCTATGACTGTCCACTTGGAGCTGAACGACTCAGAGACTGATGACAGGCTTTGGACGTGGCTTGGATGGAGCACCAGATAATGGGTGTTCTCACCCTTGGCTGGAACTGGGAGGCCTTGGGTGTGGAAGGGCTTTTCTTGGGAAGAGAAGGGACTGTGCTCAGAGCTTCCTGCCTGGCAGGGACTTTGAGGTTCTGGCAGGGGACACTGGAGGAACAGCTGGAGGGTTAGTGTGCAGGCCACTCATTCCTGTCTCAGCCATCCCTGTCCCGGAATTTGTCCTGAGGGCGGTGGGGTCAGGGATGTGACAGACTCCATCCAAGGAGTGTCCCTCACAGTGACACCCCAGGCAGCTGGGCTGTTGGCCCGAGGGAACACGATGGTGGTCCAACCTGGGCCCCCCAGCTCAGCAGCCTCTGGTTGCTACCATCATGGAGGGAACTCAGTGACACCAGGAACACACAGTATGGCGGGTTGTTTCAAAGAGCGTGTGTTGTGTGTTCTCGGCATTCTACGAAGATGCAAAGGAGCGGGGGGTGGGGGGTGGGGGGGTGCAGAAAAAGCAACACAGAGGAAGAGTAGCGGCCAAAGGGCAGACGCCAGCAACGGTTCTGGGTGGCAGGCTTGGGGTGGTTTTAATTTTCTTCTTCATAATTCTATTATTTTCCAATTTTTCCTTAATGAATAGGTATTATTTTCATACCCAGAAAAATATGTGTTTTGTTTTAAGAGACGAGGGGATGAAGGATCCTCTTCTCTCCTCTTGTGGACTCTGGACTCTAAAACCAAGGCCCAGAGTGGGAAAGGCAGGCTTCACTCATGTGCCCATTCTGCAAAGCTCCACCAGGCCAGAGAGCTGGACGTGACCCATGTCTGTCCTCAGGGCATCACAGTCCTGGGAAGGAGAGAGACACCAGCAAGTCCTTATAGTACAGCAGGATAGGGAGCCAGGGGAGTGTAGGAGAAAGCTTCACAAAGCGGGGCATGAAGATGGGGTTTTGGTGTATGATTAGGAGTCTGGCAGTCAGAAAATGAAGACACCATGGGCTAACAGACAAAGACTGCTGTGAGAAGAGGGTGAGGAGGGAGACAGAGCTGGAGCACCCTGCTCCTCTGAGCATTTGGCATTGCCCAGCTCTAGCACTCTGGCTGAGTCACCTCCTGGGCCTTGGTTTTGTCCTTGGAAAATGGGTTAATGATATCACTGGATTAGTGGAGCATTAGAGCTCAGAACCGCTCTTGGCATGAGGAGGGTTTGGTTTTTCTTTCATTTCTGAGACAGGGTCTTGCTATGTAGCCCTGACTGGCCTAGAATTCATCTTGTGGACTAGGTTGGCCTCAAACTTGCAACAATCCTCCTGCCTCCATCTCCCAGGCTACTTCTTTCATCACACTTTATCCTGCCAGTGGTCTGAAGCCGAGGGGTCACTGGAGGTTGGCTGATGACTACAGCGTCCATCCACTCGCTCCACCATTAGGTAGGCATGTGCTGAGTTCCGGGCCTGTAACCAGGACTTGCCTCAGATGAGGGGATGGCACAGAGGGGTACCCAGGGTAAACAGGGAAGCACGGCTGTACTGGGGCCAGGTTTATAGCTCTTCCATCTGCTCTGCCCGGGAGATTCCATTCAAGGTAAAGCTCTTGTCCATCTGCAGCAAGCATTCTCTGGGGAAAAGCGGCCAGGGACACGAGACGCACCATTGCGGAGGTACTGATGTCTACAGAGGAGCCGGGACCCAGGGAGGTCCGCTACCCCGGTGACACAAACCGATACTACCTCTGGAGATCCCAAGTGAGGATCAGGGCAGGGTGGAGCTGCACTCTGATGCTGTGGGGCCGCCACCACCTTCACTGGGTCCTGGCCTGCTCCCCGCCCCTGGTACCCATGTCCTTTACTCCTGGCCTCCATGCATTTTGCCATCCCGTGCTGATAGGTCAGGTCTTTTCACAATGCCAGCTTCTCTGCTGTCCCTACAGCCTGTCCCCTATGTCTCTCTGATCTCTTCATCATCTCCTCCCCACCCACCTGCGCAGCCCAGGGTAGTCTCCAAGCCTTTACCGTCACAGCATCCGGCTATCCCTGATCTTGGGGTAAGGACACGGACATCATGTCCTGGGACTATGATTCTGCCGGCAAAAGGGGCTCAGAGAAGGAGGAAGTACCAGGCAGGACTGAGTTGACTAATGCAGACGGACAGAGGACAGGCGGGGGCCCTGCAGCAGGGAGTAGGAGAGACCAGCATGTTGAAGACCTCTGTGGACAGATGGGCCAATGGAGGGACAGTGTAGAAAGAGACCAAGACAGCTATGGAAGGCTGCAAGCCACACACAATCCCACGGAGGCCAGTCAGAAGGGAACAGATGATCAGTGACACCCCCGCCCCTCCTTGTCCTCCACTGCCTCCACCCCTGTCCCCAGTACCAGCCCATTCTCCCCAGTCGCTATCCACTCTGTGTACTCACTTTACAGGTTAATAGAAAGCTGTAGTATCAACCAGGCAGCGGTGGTGGCACACGCCTTTAATCCCAGCACTCGGGAGGCAGAGGCAGGCAGATCTCTGTGAGTTCAAAGCCAGTCTGGTCTACAGAGTGAGATCCAGGACAGGCACCAAAACTACACAGAGAAACCCTGTCTCGAAGAAAAAAAAAAGAAAGAAAGGAAGGAAGGGAGGGAGGGAGGGAGGGAGGAAGGAAGGAAGGAAGGAAGGAAGGAAGGAAGGAAGGAAAGAAGGAAGCTGTAGTATCTACCACAATGACAAGTAGGGAACAGCATATTTAAAAGAAGCCCCAGCCATAGCACCAGGGGACCAGCAGTGTTTACTGACATCAAGGGCCAGACTTCTTAAAGCTAGTCCCAGATGAGAGAGGGTTCTCTGAAGCATGAGGAATTGACTTAGAAGTTTTTAAAAAACAAACAAACCAACAAAAACAACAACAACAAAGCTGGGGTGGGCAAGATGGCTCAGTGGGTAAAGGTGCTTGCTGCCAAGCCTGGTGACTGAGTTCGATCCCTGAGACCTATATAATGGAGGGAGAGAACCAGCTCCTACACATTGTCCTCTGACCTCCATACGTGCCAGACAGAGCATGCACACTAATAAATAAATGCAATACAATTTTGTTTTAATTAGAAGGAAACTGCCCATTCAGGTTAGTAGCATGTCATAGCCCTCCACGGTCTCCTATGTGGCCACTCAGCATCCTGTCGCTTCAGCACACCCTCTCCCTTCTCCGGACCTGTGCCTCTAGCACGATGGACACGGAGATATTCTGTTCAAACCCAGTGTGGACCAACTGTGAGTCTCACATCTAAAACCTGATCCTGGGGATCTTGGGGTCTTTTGTATTTTTTGAGGGAAGGTCTCAGGTAGCAAAGAATGGCCTCGAACGTCTGATCCTCCAGGTCCACCTCCCCTGTGCTGAGATTATAAGCCTGCGCCACCATCTCTAATTTTTTGGGGTGCTTCGGAGAGTTGAGTTCAGGACTTCCTGGTGCTAGGCAATGTTCTCACCAACTGAGCTGCATCCGCAGTCCAGATCTAGGACAAAGAACCTCTGATTTGGGCAGATCCCTTAACTTTGAGGAGCAGCAGGGTCCCCATGTGTAAGTGAGGGGTGGGCGTGGGGGGTCCCAAACCTATGTGGCACACAGAGAATAGAAGGACAGTAAAGGAACACAATATCCCACAGCCTTCCCGTATCCGGAAGCCCCCTCTCCTGACCCTCTCCAGGGTGTGGCTGGCTGGCTGTGGGTCTCCAGCCTCCAGACCCCCCTCCCCACTGCCAGCGTAACCCCCGACTTCCCGGCCTCCCCCACGTGCTGGGTGGCAAGGCTTTGCCACAACCACATGAAAAGCCATTTCCCCGGGGTGTCCCCACACCTGGGAAAGCCGGCAGAGCGCCCAGCGCGGCCCCGCCCCGCGGCTGGAACACCGGGCGAGATCAATGCGGCCGGCGGGGCGTCGCCACCTTGTTCCAATCAGGGCCGGGCGCCTTCCGCTGGGGACCATGCCCAGCGCCAGCCCTGGTGCTCCCAGGCGCAGCCTATGACCTGCAGGAGAGCCGCAGACACCGGGCTTGGGCTGAATCGCTACCCTCTTCAGCCTCAGTTTCCTCGCTGAATCTGCTGCCTCTGGTTCGTTCTCAGGGCTAATGTGGGGAAACAGAAGAAAGACGAGGATGTGCAGACAGGGTGACAGGACCCTGTGGGGAAGGAAGCCCGTTTTCTGGATGAGCCCTGCTACCAGCTGCTGGCTCTTTAATCCTCCCCAGCCCTCAGGTCACCTCTTCCAGAAGGCCCTGGCTGCTCTAAGGCATCAGTGGCCATTCCTCAGCACCAATCTCTCTTCCCATCTGTTTCAGCAAAGTCTTCTGTCTTCCCTACCAGCTGCCAGGCTCCTTCCTTGCCGCATCCCCAGCACCCGTAGCATTTTGCGTGTGCCTGATGTAAGAGGATGTGGAATTTGGTACCTCCCACCTCATCTCTGTTTTCCTTTATCTCTACAACTCTCCAGGCCAGGACTGTAAACCTGGCCCTGGGGACCAGGTTGGGGTGAGGACAGAGCAGGTCTTTAAGCTGAAGGCTCTGACTGAGCTTCTGAGATGGGCTGGGAGAGAGACCCTGGACCTGAGGACATTTGTGAGCATGTGAAAGAGGGGCATGCCACACTCTCAACAGTAAGAAACTCCCCAACAAATGACAAAGAGCACCCCTGTCTGAGCCTCTGGCCAGGATAGTGGGGCAGGGTTTATGAGCCCACTCCAGCCCAGGGTCAGCTGCCGACATCCTCAACATCTCCCTCCCCAAGGACCACAGACAGGCTGAGAAGGAAGGACAGCCAGCCGCTCAGTGTGCAGGACTGCTTAGCTGAGACTCTTCCTGATCAGTCCTTGCCATCCACCCCTGCTGGCCTTCCATCCCTGGGGCCCCCTGTGGAGCCAAGGCCACTGGTCTGTCCTGCTCTCCAGAGTCTGTGCTTGGCTCTGACACTCTCGGGGGTCGTTGTGAACTTGGACCAGTCACCAGCTTTACCTCAGCTTCCTCCTGTGAGAAGAGGGTGACAATGGAGGAGCCTAACATCTAAGGCAGCTGAGCCAAGTACATGAACCCTGCAAAAATATGTCTGGCATATACTGTTAGGAAAGTGGGGTCATGGGTGGAAGTGGGGGTGCAGCTGCTGCACATAACAACACAGTGTCAACACCCAGAGCACTCCTCCACGCCCCCGGCTGGAGGCTGAACCCGCTCTCACCTGTGAAGTGAACCATGGCAGGGACCTGGAGCGTTGGTATTGGAGGAGGCCCCAGGGAGCATGCTCAGTGGGCACTGGGCACCTGCTGGGTACCAGGAGATGCCTGCCGATGAGTGAGCCTGCTGCCATGAGATGGCTTCAAGAACTACCAGGTGATTGTGTCGGAGCTAGGTGGTGGATTTGCAATGTAGTTGAAACAGGGATTTGGCCAAGAATAAAGGGACGCAGCTGGGGCTGGGGGCAGTGGCTCAGTGAAGCATCGCTTGCCTGGGACGTGGGAGGCCCTGGGTTCAATCCCAGGTACCAATATAAATACAGAAACAAAAGCTCAAAGGGTAAGCAGGCCCAGTTGATGCACCATGGCCAGTCATATGGCGATGCAATGTAAGATTTTGTTAGCTGGGTTTTTGTAGTTGTTGCTGTTGTTGTTTTTGAGACAGGGTCTGACTATGTAGCCCCAGGTGGCCTGGACCCCACTATGTAGACCAGGCTGGCCTCGGACTCACAGAGATCCACCTGCCTCTACCTCCTGAGTGCCGTAATTAAAGGTGTGTGCCTAAATGTAAGCTTTTTTAATCTGTTTTTTTTTTCTCCCAGAGGTCTGGAAGACAGAGAACCTTTTAAGACTTTTTCCATATACTTATTTATTGACAGGATCTCATGTAACCCAGGCTAGCCTCAAACTCAGTATATAGCAGAGGATAATCTTAAACTCCTGATCTTCCTGCTCTGTATTTCAAGTACTGGAATTACAGGCATACAGCACTATACTTTGGTTTAAAAAAAATTTTTTTTGAAACATGATCTATTATGTAGCTCTGGCTATCCTGGAATTCTCTATGTAGACCAGGCTGCACTTGAACTCACAAAGACTCACCTGCCCCTACCTCCTGAGTGCTGGGATTAAAGACAGACTCAACTCAACTCAGCCGGCTTAATTTTTAAAATATTTTGCTTACCTTTAAAATATTTTATTGTAAGCCAGGCAGTGGTGGTGCACAACTTTTAATCCCAGCACTTGGGAGGCAGAGGCAGACGGATCTCTTGAGAGTTCGAGGCCAGCCTGGTGTATCTACAGAGCAAGTTCCAGGGTAGCCAGGGCTACACAGAGAAACCCTGTCTCAAAAAACAAAAACAAACAACAAAAATGATTGTAAAGTTTTAAGTAAAGAAGTGTATATGAAGTATGAGTCTTGTTGAAAGATGAAAGGACATTGACAAAGCAGGCCTCTGTGCCCACTTCAGACTTAACTGCTTAAATGACTAAAGTGATGACCGGACCCCACCCCTACCCCAAGGAGCCTCTCTCTAGCCACACCCCTCCTTGCACCTTCCATGGTGAGGGGGGGGGATCCCTGTGTATACTGTGCTCTTTCTAAACTAATTTTTATTATATTTATTTACTTATGGGGGTGCACATGTGCCACAGCTCACATTTGGAGCTCAGAGGACAACTTGCAGGAACTGGTTCTCTCCTGCGACCATGTGGGTCCCCGGAGATTGAACTCAGACCATGAAGGCTTAGCCATCTCACCAGCCTGGCTGTGTAGGGTTGTGAGAGTGAGAGCTTGGCAGAAGTGCAGACCAACCCTGGGGGACCTGAGGGAGTGAGGCTGAGGAGAGTCCTCAGAAGGAGACTCGTTCTCCCCATGCAAAGGGTGAGCAATCAGCCTCAGGGAACTCCTGTCTCACAGCCTGAACCAGAGATGGGGTTCCAAGGCTGGAACTCAGCGGGGTCAGAATGCAGCCCCGGAGTGTCTCTCTCATTTGTTCAATAAACGTTAACCGTTAGCTGACCCTGCCTGGTGGAACCTCTTGCCCCACTTGACAGCTGAACTCACTGTCTAAGGTCCTGCTCTCAACTTGGGGGGTTCTCAAGGCAGTCTCCCCACACCAAGGTCCCCAGGGGTGTCACAGGGCCTTAACCAAGGGGTTCAGCGGTTCCCCTTCATGGGGGTACCGGCTATAGGAGCTGTGGTCTCTAGCCCCGGTGTGCCAGAGCCTTGCACTCCATTTTGAGCACAAGAATGTTCCCCTCTTTCAGGTGAGGGAGCTGCAGCTGAGAGGGGAATGTGTCGCTCTAAGCAGGAACCCAGTGTCCAGCCCAGGCTAATAATCTGCCCTCCCGGACTGGAGGTACAGGGGTGGGGAGGGTGCAGATGGGGGGAGCGGGTCCTCCTCCCAGGCAAAGTCATCTTTCTTTGAACGAGGCAGATGGGCTCCTCTGGCCCTGGGACACTCTGGGGGAGGTGTGAAGCTCAGATGTGGTGTGGGGCAAGGATCTCTTCCCACTCCACCTGCCCACCAGGTCCACCGTCTGCTCTCCCCTCCTGTTACCCAGTGGTGGCACGGCCCTGAGATGGGGCCCTTGCTCTGGAAGCACATGCTGTCAACACTGGTGGGGAAGGAGGTGTAGAATGTCTCCGTCCACTCATGCTGTTCTAATGAAATGCCTGAGCCGGGGTCACTTACTCCTCCCACTCCAAAAAGAGCAACTCCAAGACCAAGACACCGCAGAGCTGGTGAGGTGTTCATCGCTCTGCTTCCAAGATGGCACCTGCTCTCCAGAACGGTAGGAGAGGGCAGAAAGAGCCTCGGCTGCTTCCCACCGCTTTACGAGACGCCAGTCCATTGGCCACTGATGCACACAGCTTTGGTGTAAACCCTTTCCAAAGACCTTGCCTCAGTCCTAAGGCCACAGTAAGGAGGAAGTCTCTGCAGTGAAATGGGGCCATGCAGACCACAGTGGGGGCCGGTAACACCTGTCAGGAAGTCTGGCTGGGACTTCCACACTGGGCACTCGAGGTTCCTCACAGGCCAGTGTGGCTAGGGACATGGGATGAAAGCAAATGGAGCCACTTGAATGGTGCCCAGAGCCAGAGGCGGGGCCCTGCCAGGACCCTGTGCAACCTGGGTAATTCAGTGACCTTGCCTAGCTCTCAGTTTCTCCAGCCATGGGATGGAAAATGAGCGGCCCTACTGTAGGTGAGTAAATTCTAGGTGTCTTAGGGATGAGGCTGCAGCCAAGCCACTGTGTCCCTGAAAGAGAGCCCGAGGCCCAGGGAAGGAAGGGACTGCTCTGACTCACCTGTGGCACCACAAGAGTGGTTCCTCTGGAGTCACATAGACAGCCAGGTCTAGGAGCCTCAGGCTCAAGCCAGGCCATAGGACCCAACAGCTGCTGGAGCTGTTCTACATCCAGGCTCAGGCCAATGACCCACACAGAGGTTAATAAATGTCACAAACTGTCATAGAACCCCTCCACAGCCCAGCTCTGTGGACACAGGCCGGGTCCACACTAACCAGACTCTCCCTATTGTTTATCTTGTACTTTCTATTATTTGGTAATAACAGGGGAGGAGCCTGACTGTGCGTGGCCACCTGAGTAGGGAGCACAGCAGAATAATGGAGAGCAGTTAGGAGCACTTGCTTTGGGGCTCAGGAGGGAACTCGGTGGATAACGTACCTGCTGTTCAAGCATGAGGACCCAAGTTCAGATCCCCAGCATTCATGGAAATGCTGGGTGAGTGTGACAGCCCAGTCAGAGGCAGGGGTCCCCAGAGCAACCTGGCTATCCAGGCAAACTGTATGGTGAGCTCTCGCTTCAGTTTAGAGATCCTGCCTCAGTGAATAAGTAACCAAGTAATCAAGGAAGGTTCCCGATGTCAACCTTGGGCCTCCCCATGTGCATATGTGTGTGCCTACACACAAAGAAACACACCTCCTTTTGAAGTCTAGGAGTTCAAATCTTGACTTCCTTGGCATATGATGCCCTTGGGCCTCTGTTCATTCCACAAGTTGTTTTGACTTGCTAAGCAAAAGAAGCATTGTGTGCTCAGGACACCCTTCCACCCTGCATGCCAAGCCATGGCATGGGGTGGGTACCTGACCGGTCTATGACCAGGAATGGCAACATGACTTGGGGGACCCCATGAAAAATAAAAATACAGGTCCTTGTTCAACAGGTACTAAAACTTTCAAAGTTGCTGTGGCGGAACATGCGTTCAACGTAGTGTGTGCCCTTCCTAAGAACAGGGCCCGGTGACACCACAAGGGTCACACCCTCGGGAGCTGGCACCACCTCAGAGACAGCCAGGGAGCTGAGACCCAGCCCAGGTGGAGGAGCTGAGGCCCTTCCCTAGCAGCTAAAGGCCTTCCACTGGGGCCAACCCTGTTCTCTGTGCTGCCTGCGGCTGTGAGGGTGACCGCCGGGGCCCTGCCACTGTCGGTGGTCATGGAGGAGGCATAAAAGCCTGACTGTTCCCCACCTCGGAACGCCTGTTTTTATCGCATGCCATGCATACAGTCCATAGCTGCCTTCTTTCCGCAGAGGGCTGCATTTTTTTTCTGTTCCAAGGGCGACGCTGGAAAAGCCATGTGGCTTTTATTGCTGGCAGGAATGTCTGCAGCGTTCCTCCCCACCACATAAATGGAGCCGTCCTCGTCCTCAGCCTTGTAAGGCCGAGGCTGCTCCCCTTCGAGCCATCAGCCCCTGAGATTAATTAAAGTTTCACAAGGACTGACAGACATCAAGACCTTTTCAGAGAGGTGGAAAGTCCCTAATAGGACCCCGTGGCCCAGGCCCTGCTGGGTGGGCTTCAGGGACAGGGGGGGTCTAGAACTGACCGAAGATCAGGGACCCAGCCAGCAGGAGGTGCCCAGGCTCTACCCTGGTCTAGGCTGTGATCAGAACAAAGCCCCTTCCCGCCCTAGGTCTTGGTTCTGCCGTTTGACAAAGTCGGGGTCTTGAACTCGATGTCTTAGGGCCTTCGTTTGTGACACTGGACTTCTGAAGCCAGCCCAGGACTCCTCTGCCAGGCTTCTAATTCTGTCCCACGGTGGCAGTGGCGGCTGTCACTTCTCCAATCTGATTCTGCCCCATGAGACAAGCAGAGCGGTCAGGAACATGGGCTCTGGGGTCACGCTGCCTGGACAGAATCCCAGCTCTGTGGTTTCCCTGCTGTGCAGCCTTGTGTAAGTTTCTTAACCTCTCTGTGTTTCTGTTTTTCTCCCTTGTAAAATGGACATGATTGACGACAACCCCCAAAATGCTTTAAGGCGGCATAAGTGAGCATGAAGTGTGGAATGTGACAGAGGTGACAGCCTCTTACAGGAGCTCTTCCCGTCCCTGTCGCCCTCTGCTGTGCGGGGATGGTCGGCACGGAGCTGAGGGGAAAGGACAATTCTTGGTGGGGGTCAGGACCCCCTTGGGCTCCATGTGCAAAGTGGGGGGTCCCTGCTGTAGTGCTCCAGCAAACAGGGTGCTGGTGAGGAGTCATGGAGACTGTTGATCTAGTGCGTGGTGGGTTGGTGGGGGGGAGCACATTCTTCTGGGAGCCCGGGTCATCCTGGGAGCCCAGAGACTGAAATCTCTGCCCCGCAGAGGCCCAGGGAAGCTGAGCGCACAGCAGTGGGTCCAAGAACCAGGACTCTCAGCTTATACAGCCACCAGGAGGGTCAGCGACTGAGCACTGCCGGGCTGGACCAACTCCCTCCAGATATGGAGGCTGCAGTGGACTTCCTCCCCACCCCCAGAACCCAACGAGCCTCTTCAGAATGGATCTGCATCCAAATAGGAGAGAGGGGAGGGAGTGGGTCCCCATCCTCTAAGGTGATTGGCTCTGGGAGTGCGGAAAGGCTCATAGACCAAATCTGTCTGGTGTCCCCGGGGTTGGAGAGCTAGCTGGAACCAAGGACTACTTAGGAAGCACATGCTCCTCCTTCAGATAGGAGCCTGAGGCGGGAGGGAAACTCTGGCCCTTCCCACTTTTCCCTGGGTGCTGGGGTCGCATCCTCCGTCCCTCCCTCCGGCTGCAAGGCAGCTGAAGGCAGCCTGGCCCCTGCTTTGGACACTGAAGCACAGCTCTCACCAGGGGTCTGCGCTCAGCCCTGGCTGCACCTCCCCGCTTCCTCAGCCTTTCTGAGGTATTTTCTCTGTCCTCTGGGTTTGAAGGGTCTGCTGAAGCCACATTCCTGTTACAACGAAGGGGCTGAGTGCTGCTCTAGGGGACTGCAGTCGTAGCGGTACCTCAAGGCCCGCACCCGGTCTGATCCTCGGTCTGGCCTCAGCCACTCCCATTTGAGGACCAGACTCCCACAGAGCCAGGAACGGTATCTCAGCGCCCAGCTCTCCCTGGCTCCCCTGACCCTCTGTCTGGCTATCCCTTCTGCAATTGGAAAACACACCCATCCTCCCACCCATTCTGGATCCTTCCCTTGAGTCACCCAGGAGAGGTGACCCCAGAGTTGGAACCTCTGAAGTAGGGGTTCCCACCTTTCAGGACTTTAGGTATATTACCTGTTCCGTCACTGG
Source organism: Peromyscus californicus insignis (assembly GCF_007827085.1). NCBI lineage: Eukaryota > Metazoa > Chordata > Mammalia > Rodentia > Cricetidae > Peromyscus > Peromyscus californicus. The sequence continues at coordinate 19,323,338 of NW_026294573.1, read as the reverse complement.
TTCTGATTGGTTCAGTATGTGCGCACAGCCTGGTTATAGGTCATCTTTTGTATTTTGATATTTTATATCGTGTATCTGAAAAATGGGATGCAGAGTTCCGTTCACTAACCAGCTCTTTCTTTCGGGCTTTCTCTTTCTCGGCCTTCCAAGGCCCACGACTTCTCCCCTCCCAGCCGGAACTGCTTATCTTCCTTCCAATGAAAGGGCATTAGATCGAAGTCTACTGAGAGTTCCAGGGACTAGGCTGGAGGCAGGCTCCACACTGGGTCCCTCGCACGTGGGTGTCAGGACCAGAATGGAGAAATTCAGTTTCTAAAAGGAACAGACACCTGGGGGGTGGGGTGGGGGTGGGGGAAACTATGGTGTTGATGATGCTTAGGTCACGGCTGCTTAGGTCACGGCTGCTTGTGGGAGGGTATTGGTGAGAATCCCGGAGCCTGGAAGGCAAGAGAGCCCTCGAAGGTTGCCTTCATTGCTGGCTCTGTCTAAAGGCAGGCACCAGACAGTCTTTAGGCCCCAGGTAGCCCTCAGTCCAGCCTCGGAGGAAGGAGGGGCAAGATGACCATGGCCACAGCCTGGTCTCTGAGTCCTAGCAAGCTGTGTGGAAGCTAAAACCTGATGGATGTTTCACAGTTGAGGGTGTGGCACTTGCCAAAGACGGTTGGAATGATAGAGCATCCCTCTGTGCTAGGCTTGTGCCAAGCACTTCACACATTATCCCAGATGCAGCTGTTATCCCCTCTACAGGAATATTTGATGCAGGGTCCCTGGACCAGAGTGATGAAGAAAGACAGACTTAGTGATAAACCTAAATAAATACGCATAGCCCAGAAACAGGTACTCCAAAGCCCACCTTCCCCAGGCTCCAGACTCCCAAGGAATCAGTCCCACTCAGTCCTTCCCGGAGACAGGGGCAGGGCTGCGCTGCCAAGAAGCCATTAGAACCCTCTCTAGGTGGGGGTCCCTCTCAGGAGAGGAGCCTGCTGTAGATGAGCCAGGCTGGGTCCAGTTTACCCAGCAATGCACAGACACGCGAGAGGGGAGCTCCGATCTCTGCTTCCTGACATGAGGTGCTCTTAGATGGGGACATTTGAGAGAAAGCACACTATTGTCCATCAGTAGGACAGAAAGGCAGAGATCACATGCGTGCAGGGTGGGGAAAGGAGAGGGTGTGATGAGTCCCGGTTGGTGGCAGGAGCTCTCTCGGTCTGAAAACTGACAGTGCGGAGATAGGTCTAGATTTGTCAGTCTAGAGCAGCAGAAGGAAGCTGGGTGGGTACCAGGAGGATCTAAGAATGAAAGTCTGTTTCTTCTGTCCTATCCTCAGAATGGGTCTCGGAGCAGAAATAGGAAAACGGTGTTTTCTCTCTGTTGAGAGAGTTCTGCTGGTCGCAGGCCCTTTGGTGTCTGAGACTCTAGAGGAGGGCACCCTACACTGAGAGCCAGGGCAGGCAGCCCTCGGACTAACACCACGCCATCCGTTTGTCCGATACGTGGCCGCAGATACTGTGAGGAGTCGGGCAAACGAACACTATCCTGGAAGCAGCTCTTTCCCGGCACCCCGGCCGCTTGGAAAACCGAGGCGCTGCAGCTGGCGCACATCTGTGCCCTGATCCTGGCAGGGCAACTGAGCAGCCAGCAAGGCGCCAGCGCCAACTAGTGGGAGGTTCCCGTCACTGCTTCAGCCCCGGAGACCCTGCACCCGCGACCTCGGGCTGCATATTCGGAGCCAACACTTCCCCAACCCTTGATTCTGGTGCCCACAGTGGGCCGGCGCCTTCCAAGGGCTGTAGCTGAGTCCAGATCCGGGGTCAGACGCCGGGTCCCCCCAGAGCCTCATTCTCTGGAATCTCGTTTGTTAACTTGCTGGAAGGACAGAAAGAGAAATTAGGCGGAGAGGCTAGTAAATGGGGCAGATGCAAACTGGAACCTCTCGATAAATCGAATTTACACACCATTGAGGCAGCAGGTCACGGCCCACAGTTGTTCGAGAGCAGAGTAGGTGGCTCATCGCGGGTCTGGACCCTATCCGGTGGCAAGCAGTGGTCCCTTTCTAGGGGAGCCCCCTGAGGGCACACGTACCATAGCCAGACTCCCAGGATTTCCTCTAGTCCTGAGGAGCTTCTCACGCAAGGACCTCGGCCCAATGATGGGCAACCCCAAGTCATTGGTTCTCTAAAATGTCCAGTAAGCGACCCTCACGGTCCCTTGCTTCCTTGATAGCCTGAGGCGCTGACTTGAGGCCCAGAGAGGAGTGTAGGACAATTCTCCTGGCGCTCCTCAGATCCGGGGCCAGAGCCTGTCCCCACTGCCGTGCGCCTACGGCCCGATTTCGTTTTTGACAAAATGGAGTGTGCTAGGCTGAGATCCAGGATGAAGTCTTGATGCCGTCGTCGGATCCTAGGTAGTGTCGCTCTTGGGGCTTGGAATTGGTCGTTATATTCGCGTCCACTGCCGCTGGCAACGAAAACGCAGTCGAATTTCCAAAGCACCGAGAGAAACCCGGGCGTTCGTTCGTTCCCGCAGTCCAGGGAGTGCACCTGGGGGATGGCCCCCAGTGACTGTGGGCTTCGTCGCTCCGGCTTTCCTCCCCTCTGTAGACCTGTGGTTGTCTGTCTGTGCACCCAAGCTAGGCCTGGAGACCGGAAAGGGGAGAGTTGCTGGCATTGAAGTCCAGGAGCGGCTGGGCCACCCCGCATGAATAACAATGGAGACCCGGGGACCGATTTTCCACAGGGTCCCTGACAGCGCTGTACATCACAAAAACCAGGGCCAAGAAGACGTGGCTCTTGCCCTAGGAGGGCCCCCCTTACCACCCACAGGGAGAAAGCAGTCCGGCTCCTCTCCAAGCCACTGACAGTTTTCTTCCTGCCACAGACCCTTGTCTCCTTCCACGACACGGGAAGGTGGCTGCACGCATTGGGGGTGACACCAGAAAACACACGTGTTGCAGGCCTTATTGTAATTTTCGAAGAGCCACCGGCCGCCACGACAATGACTCCACGAGGCCTATGCGATCCTGAAACTAGTTTTGATTGGACAGGAGCAGGGTGGTTGACCCCCAACTCACTGCTGATTCGTGTGGGAACCCCCATTCTGTCCGCCTCGAAGGTTGACACAGAGGCCACAGAGGGCCAAGACCGCGCGGAGCTGGGGACCGTGGAATCCCGCGTGGGGTGGAAGCTCTAGGGTCAAAATTATTTGTGGGGTGGAGGGAGTGAGGAACCAGCCTTGGGTGTCACCGCAGCGACCAGCTGAGGGTGCAGGTTCCGGGCTGCGGTGGCCAGAGCTGGAGCAGCCAGGCTGCGACCCGAGGGAGGGGCACGGAGGCGCAGTCAGGACGCTGGAAACCGATTTCTGCCTCGGTTGCCGCGGTTGCTCTCGACTCCCAGGGATCGCAGCTCCCGCGCGGCTTGCTAGGACGCGGGTGTCTAGACCCTTCGGGGAGGGGCCTGGTCCCTGCTCGGCCCGCGCGGGCCCGAGACGCCCGGTCCTCCCCGGCGAACTCCGAGCCTGGGGGGCTGCGATTGGCTGCTCCCCGCGTCGCTCGCGCGGCCCCGCCCCGATGCCCCGGGTACTAACCCCGCGCGGGCGGCCGCGGCGCCGCCACTTGATTCTCTAGGATCCGGGCTGGGGCCGCGGCCGCCGAGTCCGTGGGGCGGCCGCGCGCGCGGGATGCGGGACTAGCGGGCGCGCGGCCGACCGTCGGGGCGTCCCCCCCCCGGCGCCGCCCCCCGCGCTGGCCGGGCCCCGCGCCGCCGCCTTCCCGCCTCCTGCTTCCCGCGGCTGCGGCCGCCCGCGCCCTGACGGCTGCGGTATGCGTATTCCCGTAGATCCCAGCACCAGCCGCCGCTTCACTCCCCCCTCCACGGCCTTCCCCTGCGGCGGCGGTAAGATGGGCGAGAACAGCGGCGCGCTGAGCGCGCAGGCTGCGGCGGGCCCCGGCGGCCGCACCCGGCCCGAGGTGCGCTCGATGGTGGACGTGCTAGCCGACCACGCGGGAGAGCTCGTGCGCACCGACAGCCCCAACTTCCTCTGCTCGGTGCTGCCCTCGCACTGGCGCTGCAACAAGACCCTGCCGGTCGCCTTCAAGGTGAGTGCGGGGGGCCGGGCGGGCCGGGAGGACATGGAGGAACTTGGGCTCCCCCATTGCAGGAGCCCAGGCCGGGGAGGACATGGGGAGCATCAGACTGGGAGGACATAGAGGGAGATGACACCCAGCTGGCAGGACATGGGGGTGCCCGGGCGCCCCTGCTGCAGGACCCCAGGCCCGGAAGGATCCCGGAATGGACCCCGCTGGACCCCAGACGACTCCAGTATAAGAGCCCAGACCCCAGAGGACATGCGGGACACCGGGTTGGGAGGAAGGGGGTCACCCAGCCAGTAGGTCGCAAGGGTGGATGGTCACCCACGCTGCAGGAGCCCAGGCCAGGAAGGACATGGAGGGAACCTGGGTGTCCCCTCTGCAAGAGCCCAGGTTCAGAAAAATATGGTGTGCCTCAGTCAGGGAAGATATGGGAGGGCGGCCAGGAGAACTGGGCGGGGGAATCCTCCAGCCGCTCCCACTGCAGGAGCCAGTACCGGGGACCCCGCGTTGAGATCGGTGCACCGGGGCCTCGCTGTCTACAGGACACGGGGACTTGGGGCGCTCCCTCTCGGATGCACCAACAGCTTGGAGGGGCCATACCTCTCCACCTGGCCTTGGCAGGGCCCTGCGTAGTATGGCGACGTGGAAACGGGATGATTGGGACTTCCAGATTCCTCTGGCACAGTCTAACCCGTAACCGGGAAGAGGATCGCCCGATCGCCCGAGCTGGGCAAGGACCCCGGAGGTGTAGGGTATAGAGGGCGAGGAGGGCCTGGCCTACCCCGCGGCGCCGCACCTCCTGCGCGGCTGCAGAAACACTTCCTTCCCACACTCTCCACCTCGGGCGGCTGATATTTCGCACTGGGCGACCATAGGCCGATCCTGGAGCGCGGTTCCCTAAAGAGGTGCCTCCCGCAGAAGTCTGCGTCCTGAATGACAGGCTGGGACGCCATCCTGGTAGCCCCGACTCGTTCAGAGAGTTGTTTTTTTTTCTTCAAATATGCCAGGGATAGGCAAGTGTTTCATTTTCTTCTTTCTTTTTCTTTCTTTCTTTTTTTAAAGGGGGGCAGCCAGATGAAACGAAAACGCCTTGGTTTTCCCCTAAACCTCTCGCAGCTGCCGCGAGAAAGGGCAAGGCAGGAAGGGCCGGCGGCTGGGGAGGTGGCGGTGCCCGAGGTGGCTGGAACGCCGGCTGCTGGCAGCTGAGGCCCTCCTTGCTCCCATTAAGACTTCAAATTGAAAGGGGGGGGGGGCGAGACTACTGACTCTTTGAGGTCTCCCGGGTGACATCTTAAAATACCAGCGGGGGGAAATCTCCCGGGGAGGAGGGGGAGGAGGCCCGTGTGACTGTAATCGTCAGATCGGAGGTTTTACTGTCACTTGGAGCTTAAAAGGAATCTTTGAAATTAAAAGAAGACAGGATGTTGACAGGAAATCTGGCCTTTTTAATCAGACCCCAAACATTTTCTCCTTGAAATCTTTACCATCTGGATCCCCAGTCCCTGCACACGGCAGCCACGTTTAAATGGCTGTGACTCTGTTTAAAGTCTGGTTCAAAAGGCATCTGCCTCTTGGTGTGCCTTGGGTGGGGTGGGGTGGGGTGGGGGGAAGAGATGACATTTGAGGGGACAACTCCACCCACCCATCCAGCAGTTCCCAGCAGGTACATGCTTAGTTATCAAAACGGGGGTTTTCTGGATCAGCTTGCAAAACAGCAGTTTTGTTTTGCATTTTGCATTTTTTCTGCATAACGAATCCAGACTCTGCTGAGGCTATTTAACTGGGCCTTGGCCACATGGCCGGGCCAAATTTCATACCCTAAAGGGCGATGCATTAACTGAGACCGAGGAATACCCCCGCTATTATCATTTGCTGATGCTTTTGCAAGGATTGTGTAGTCTTCTTTAGCGCCCCACCCTTACCACTGGCCTTGCTGATTGGCGGCTTTAGCTTAGATTCAATTTAATAAAAAAGAATGGTTTCTCAGAGTTCACGTTAACCACTGGACCCAGGATTTGGGTATGGAGGGTAGAGAGTTCATCATTTAGGTCTTGTCTATGGAGAAGGATCTACACCATTAAGCCTCTTCTACCCCAGCCTCCGAGAAAGCTTCAGTGAGCCTGGGGTCTAGGGGAGCAGCTGGGTGCACCCCTCCTTGTGGCCTTTCTAAGCGGTCCTCTTTGCTGCCCGTTTCCCCAGGTGGTGGCCCTGGGGGATGTACCTGATGGAACGGTGGTGACAGTGATGGCAGGCAATGATGAGAATTACTCCGCTGAGCTGCGGAATGCTTCCGCGGTCATGAAGAACCAAGTGGCCAGATTCAACGACCTTCGCTTCGTGGGTCGGAGCGGACGAGGTGAGCAGGAGGGACCCTGGGATGGTAAAGGTGAGGATAGGAATTGAAGGAGACCTCTGGGTCTCAGCAAGAGCCCCAGAAACAGGTCTGAGAGCCCAGCACTTCTGAACAGCAGCTCTCCCGTCCCGTAGGCAGGCATTACACCACCCTTTTATGAGGATATGTTTATGGTCTCTTACTAGTAGAGTTTTCTCCCAGGTTCCAGGGTTTAGTAACTCTTAAAAGCTTCTAGCTCCCGCCGCCGCCTTTTCCCATTCGCATCCCTGATCTCATAGAAGATGTTGGGAGAAGGTCCTGTGGGCACAAGCTCCAGCAGGGTGTGGATGTCTTTTGGTTGGGGCCCGAGGCACCCCAGCAAATTGACCCAGGGTCAGGAGGCCCCCTGTGGTCTCCCGAGAGCTCTAGGCTTCTTCAGGTACCTTCAAAAAGAGGAGAATTCAGGGTGGGATGATGAATGTTGGAAAGAGAAGTTTGAAGGCTACCATCTCAGCCCCAGGCTCACACTGGTGGCTGCCGTCAGTCTGACCCACCCCGGGAGTGGCAAGAAGGCAGGACCAGACGCCACAGTGGCTGCCGCCAGGGGCTGTTGAGTGGGAGGTTGCTGGGACCCGAAACCAGTCATCATGTAACTTTGGGGTGGAGGAGCCCTCCTTGTTCCCATGCCCTGAGGATAGGAGGATCTGCGGCTTTAAGACTAGCCTGCTGAGAAGTAGCTGCGCCTTGAAGGGGCTGTGCAGTCACCTTCCGAAGCTCGGGGAGCCCTCCAGGGCTAGGAAGTGAGCTGGCTCCCGGCTGCCACGGCTCGGCTCGGGCAAAATGGTACTTTTCAACACCAATAAACAAGACCTTCTCAAGGCTGGAGTTCCCTGGGAGCCGCCAGCCTGCTCCCACTGGGCATCTGGGCACCATTTTGCTCTCCGCAGCCGTGCAGTATATACATACAAATGTCAAACATATTTTTTGACTTTTCAGCATTAATTAAAACCAGAGCGTTATTTGCATGTAATAACTGTTTACTTGTTACTTTTTATGAAACTGAAATAGTTTACATTCTTTCGAACATTTCCTGTTCCTGCTGGCTCCCTTCCCCATGCACAGATTTCTTTCAAACGTAGCCCTTAACTGGCTGCAGGTTGATGGATGGAAAATGTTTGCTTTTATGAATTAAGCTTTCATTGCTGCTCCTAATTAGTCTCCAAGCCCCTTTTGTCATCCCCGGTCCCTGAACCCTTTGCAATTTAATCGAAGCCCTGTCCCAGAGTGGAAGTCACTGGGACAGGGCCCAGGTGAGGGGGCACATTGTAGCATTTGTCCCTAGGGAACTTGGTAGAAAGTGAAGTGGTGTCATGGAGCCCCACAAGGCGCTAAGCACTCTGGGCTCCCTTTTCCCTCCACACTCTCCCTCTCCCGGGAGGTAACAGGAAAATAAAAAGGTGATGATTCTCTGATGTACTGTGGCCTCTCTACCTACTGAGAAGTATTTTCGCTTTATTTTGAGACAGTCTCCCGGTGTAGTATAGGCTGGCCAGGGACTTGCTACATAGTCCACATTAACCCCAGGTTTTCTTCACTGCCTCAGCCTCCCGAGTGCTAGGATTGCAGGTGTGTCCTGCCACACCTAGCCCACAGAGGATTTCTTAGCAAATTGTACCACCCACAGACAAGGGCCCAGGCTCTGAAGGCCCCTTGGGGCGAGACATGTTTCTAGGGTGTCATTGAACTGCAGCTCGTGGATCTTTTGAGGCTGGGTCTGGGGTAGTGGCTTCAGTTCAAATGTTCTCGTGTCCAACCTCTCGCCACCCTCAGTGGTCCCAGAAGGGAGGAGGAAGCCTCATAGACATCCCCATGCCCGTGGAACTCTGTACCGAGTGCTCTTGGCTCCTGCTCTTCCAGTCTGAGCTCTAGGGTAGCTGACCTGGGCCTGAGTTCCAAACCAGCTAAGGACTTGCTAGATAGCTTTAGGGAATCGACTTAACCTCTCTCCGCACCTCTGTTTCCTTATCTGTGAAATGGGGAGAGGGTGATAATGGCACATTTTAATGAGATATGGGGTGGCCTAAGGACACTGAGACAAGTGTACGAGTTCTCAGGTACCGAGAGTTGGGTACATGGTAGAGATTTTGTTCTTTAAATGGTTGGCACTGAGAGAGCCTTTGAGGTCCCTTTGAGGACTGCCACTCACTGATTCTCTGATTGCTGTGTGGTTTGGCTGGCTGGGGGTGGGGGAAACCCAGAAGGTGTGCACTGTTGAGTGGGAGAGGTGGAGGTGCTGATGTGGGGAAGGTGGTGTGGAGGTCCAGGGTGCAGGGTAGCCACACCTCTGCCATACCTGTCCCAACAATTGGGAAATTCCCTCTTGAGGACATTCCTCTGATTAACACGGAGAATCTGGGCCACTTTAGGTCGGGATAGAGAACCCCAGAATCTTCCCTGGTTCTTTGATATCTGCCAGGACTAAGAATCCTAGATGAAAATTTCTATGTATCTTGTTTTTGTTTGTTTGTTTGTTTAAATTCCTGATTTCTGTCTGAATCCCAGAAAGATCACTTTTCCGCTTTCCATAAAAGACAGGCATGCACCAGCACCCTGGAACTCTCCTGCAGGTGTGAACCGAGAGAGAGAGAGAGAGAGAGAGAGAGAGAGAGAGAGAGAGAGAGAGAGAGAGAGAGAGAAAGAGAGAGAGAGAGAGAGAAGAGAGAGAGGAGAGCAGGCCAGATTCTGCCAGCTGCAGCCCCCCTCCCTGTCTTGAATGTCTGTAATCTGCACTTTAGCTTCTTCAGACGTCATCCAGTCCCTGAATCTCTGTCCCTCCATAGCTGTGAGGAAAAGAAAAGAAAAATCCTGCATGGCCCATACACATTTGAATATGTAAATGCCCTGTGAGACCACGCCTCTTCAACATGGGCAATGCACCCTTCACAGAAACCCCTTGACATTGGGCGACAGGATTCAGAGTGCGACCATGGCCTAGCTGTCATTCTGTGCCAGGACTTGCTGAAGATGAGAAAATTCTCTGCAGAGCTATGAACAGTGCTTTGTGGCGGGTTATTGTTTTGTTTTGTTTTTTACGGTGCTAGGTATCAAAGCCTGGCCCTGACTCATGCTAGCTAAAAGATATTACACTGAGCCATATCTACACACACACCCAGATAAAAACAAAACAAGACCCCATCTTCTGAAAAATTTAGTATTTATTAAAAGAACCCCAAAATTTGCTTTAGTGTAGGTAAAACTGAGTTAGGTTCATGGCTCAGGAAGATGTTTGTTTGGTTTTGGTTTTTTTTTTTTTTAGCACATTTTTTCCTTCCTGGGAAAAATTAATTCTTTGTGGCCCTAGGCAGTACTGGGTTTGTGTGTACTTACACACACACACACACACACACACTCACCTGTCCACATGTACATGAACTCTAGTGTGCACACATCTATCTCTAGGGTTGATGCTCTCTTGGCCCGTCACCATGGCCAATCCCCAGCTTGTTTTCTAGAAGGCAAAGTAACCGCAGGCCTAGGCACAGATAAGTCACTCAGCGCATGCCACTAACTGGCTAAGACGTAGCAGAGGTGTGTGGAGAAAGACTTAGGGTGAGAGCCGTAGGTGCAGGCTGATGGGACCACTAGACAAGGGATAGACGGTGTCTTGCTGAAGCTGAGAGGCTGCGGGGCTGAGGCGTGGCTCCCAGAGTCCAGGCAGCTCCTGCAGGCTGAGCTTGTCCCAGGCATGCTTCCTAACCCACTTGAGGTTGCTGAGGGGTGAGGCTGCAGAATGTACTTGTTTCATACACCCGAACAGGACCGCCTTCTCCACTCCAGCCAGAGCCAGCCCTTAAAGTTCCTTGATTGCAACTCCTGGCCCTGTGGCCTGGCCCCACTGCATGGTTGCTGGGCTCCTGCACAGCCACCCACCTCCTCCATCTTCCTCTCAACTTTCTGCTCCAAAAGAGAGATGCTCACACTGCACACCACCAGAGGGGAGAATTGGGCGCTGGGGGCAGCTTGCCCCACCCAGGTTTCTCATGCTCCTAGGCCTCAACCCTGATGTCCTGATTCCTTTTCCTCTCTGTGGGTAGCTGAGAAGGCAAGGAACTGTTGAGGTCTGCTGGTGACCTCAGGGGTGGCAGGTGGTGTGTGGTTTGCTCCCTGGGGCAGGATGGGAGGGGAGTAACAGGTGTTTGGTTGGGAGGGGGCAGCTGCAGCAGATTCTGGATCTTGCCTGGATACTGTGTGAGCTGACCAAACACGGTCCCTCTGTGGGCCTCAGTCTTTGCATCTGAAAAACTGCTGCATTTAAAATAGTTAATTCAGTCTCTAGGACATACTGGGTGGCCTCCTGGGGCCTGGGGGCAATAGGGTGACGCTTCTGTGAGCTTAGCACCTAGGAGAGGGAGAGAAAGCCAGCTTGAAGATGGGTTCTGAAGGGAACTTTGCAAGGAAACTTCACGCGGGTTCCAGGGTAGGAGGTGCATGGGGCTACAGAGGGGAACAGCTACCGGGGAGGGGGTCATGGTGCTTGCCACTCTGTGGAACAGATTCCGTAGTAAGCACTAGCCTCGGGTCTGATGGTGACCATAATGTTGACTTTATGACGAACATTGAGGGTGTTTGGAAAAATCTGTAAGGACTATCGCGTGATCACTGAATGCCTGTGTAGCTGGTTGGTGACAAGGTCACAGGTACTGCTCATTAAACTTCTGTGGCTTGTGGCTTGCACTCTGGCTTGAGAGAGGCTCTTCCAGTTAGGGACTGGGAACAATACTATTGCAAATTTTCCTATCCCAGATCCCTGGCCTGCTCTGTGCTAAGAAGGGTCAACCACAGAGGCTAAATTGAAAATGTCCACTTTGTTTGTCTGGTGTTTTGTGCCCTGGGGATAGAACTCAGAGCCTGAAGCATTCTAGACAAACCTTCTACCATTGAGTCATCCCCCAAACCCCCCACCCCCGCCTCTGAAGTGTCACCTTTAAATAAAGTGGCCAGGGAAAGCCCTCATTGAGAAAGTGACTCTCCAGTACAGACTTAATCCTGGCAGCCAGGACTCCAGCCTACCCCCCCCCCCACCTTCATTGTGGCCCCAGAAGCAATGAGGTCAGAGAGCCAGCCCTGCTTCCCCCTAGCACCCCACTGGTTGGGAGGAGGAGTCTAGGAGAGAAATGCTGTCGCCATGAGAAGGCCCAGAGAGGAGTGCCCCTGAGGGGAGCAGAACGGAGTCTGAGGCCACCTGCCCTGTATTGCCCTAGACTGTCTGCAGCTCTCTTTCCAGAAATGAAGCAAATGGCCTCTGGCCTGAGGGTGAGGGCCAAGCTGGCTTTCCTAACTAAACCTCCAAGGATGGATGCCTTAGCATTTGCATCCTGACCTCTGCTGCCTGCCTCGGGGACCTTCTTCCACTGAGGGATCTATTCCCCAGGGTACTCCGACCGTACTCTCCGGAATCCCAGAAGCCCTTGGGTTTGGAGGCTCAGCTGGCTGGGCCTAGCTGCCTTAGCCACACTCAGGCCTCTCCTGTTTCCCAGGGCTAGAATTTTCCCTTGAGCAAAGAGAACATTAAGATGGCCTCGGCCCTCTTGTGCAGCAGGCCTGTGGAAGCTGGCCCTCCCCTTAGGGCACCATTAGTGAGACCTGTCTCCAGCAGGCTCCTGGGAGCCACTCCGAGGAGGCACAAATGCCTGGACTTGGGCTGCCCATGGGGAGTTCCCAAGCTTCTAACTCGGGCTGACAGATAGCTCCAGAGAAGCAAAGCAGATTGAGGGGAAGTCAGGCTTGGGTATCTGTGGAGTCCCCGCCTCACCCCTGTCTCATCTTCAACGGTCACGGTGCTAGGCTAGCCTAGACCCTGGAGAGACCCACAGAGACACAAAGCTCTGGACACAGCCCAGTGTACAAAGTGACAGAATGACCAACATGCTAAAAACAAACAAACAAACAAACAAACAAACAAACAAACAAACCAGACTTGTCCTCCGACATCCCCTCACCCCAGACCTTGCAGGCCAGACAGAGCCTTCATGGCAGAGTACCTTGCAAGTACACCTTCATCTTTTCCCTGCCTGGAGAGACCTGTCTAACGCTGAGGACAAAGTGTGAGGAAGGGTTGAAGTTAGAAATCGGAGTGTGGCGGAGGCCATCACCCAGCCAGCCCATGGCTGTGGACGAGCTTCAGATGGAGCAGATCTTCAAGCCCCAACGGGAAAGTCTGGAGAACAGGAGGCAGTGACGTCCGCCAGATTCTGGTGATGGATAGTGACCAGAGACAAAGTTTCAGTCTCAGTAATAAAAGAAAGGCAAACAAAATCAAGAGAAATTCGAGATCTTCCATGTGATAGGCACAAGCCAGTGGCACTTGGGTGACGTATGGCCTCACATCACTCATGATGAGATATGTGTCCCCCGAGAGCCAAGATCAGCCCCCACAAACTCATCCCGGGCCCCTGAGGTGACGCACTCCCTGAGAGGAAGTCAGAGATGTGAACAGAGATTTTGACACATGGAAGGTCACTTCCATTTTATTTTAAATGGTAAAGAGAAAAAAAAAAAAACAGGAAAGTATTATTTTAAAAGATTTTCCCCTCTCAGGAATTTTGAATGGAGACATTGGAGCCAAACGTCTACCTAAAAATAGAACCGGGTTCTAGAAATAACAGTTGTGTCTGCTGCTCTCCAGTCGGTCCTCCTGCAGCTCCGGCTGCCCACAGCAGCAAGAAATTAACAACGACATCAGGAGGTGGACCACTCAAAGTGTAGATGTCCCCTAGGGGAATATTTAGCAGCCATTAAAAATTGAAGTTTATGGAGAACTTGTAACGCTGTCACAGGGAAAGAAAACAAGACAGAGGGCTGGAGAGATGGCTCTGTGGTTAGCACACTGGCTGGTCTTGCAGAGGACCTGGGTCCAATTCCCAGCACCCTCATGATGGTTCACAACAGTCGGTAATCCCAGAGATCTGATGCCCTATTCTGGCCTCTGCGGGTGCCATGGTGCACATACATTCATATATGCAGGCAAAACACTCAGACAAATAAGGTAAATAAATTTTTTAATTAAAAAAAAAAAAGACAGGTCCCAGCACTTGGGAAGCAGAGACAGGAGGATTTCTGTGAGTTTGAGGCCAGCCTGATCTACACATCAAGTTCCAAGACAGCCAGAGTTACACAGAGAAACCATGTCTCAAAAACAGACAAAAATAAAAAGGGGGAAAAAAAGCTATAGATTGTAGTACCACAGCAAGTGTGTAAATGTGTATGCCCACACCCAGAGAGGAGGGAGGGGGTGGAGCTGGAGCTGGGAGGCTCTTCTTCTTCTCTTTAAATATGTTTACAAATTTACAAAAGTATAAATTTCTTTATAAATAAATAAATAACTTAGTGAAAGTAAATCACTAATTACTTTCAGGAAAAAACACACACTCATCTGTGATCTTCACCCCAAAAGCGTCTGGGTCCCTAAATAAAAAGAATATCATAAAAATAGAGTCACATAAGGGAGAGTGGCCAAGAGGGCGGTGAATTGGGGGACAGCTGGGGCCGCACCTCCTGAGGCCTTGAATGCCCAGTCCAGCAGCTTGAGCTATATTCTTCCTGCTTTCTGGTTGTGTTTGAAGGGGAGTAAGGCGGGCTCTGGCAGCACAGATGGGAAGCTGGGGGACTGTGAATGTGTCTGACATCAAACTCCTGCCTTGATTTCCCCAGGGAAGAGTTTCACGCTCACAATCACCGTGTTCACCAACCCTACCCAAGTGGCCACCTACCACCGAGCCATCAAGGTCACCGTGGATGGACCCCGGGAACCCCGACGTAAGTGCCACTGAGCCCTGGCCAGGGCAAAGGGTTCAGAGGAGAAGGGCGGCCCCCCTCGCTTTGTGTCCCCCTCCAAGCGCTCACAGGGTCCCCGTCTTAAACAGGCTCAGCCCCAGGCTCTGAAGGGTCAGCACGGAGGCCAAGGTGGCTGAGCTTCTCTAGGGACGGCCTGGAAGAAGGACGGAACCATGGGGGGTGGCATTTGGGATGGGCACTAGGCCAGTTTTCTCTGCACCCCAGTTGCCTCTAAGATAATGAGGGATGTAGGGGAACAGCCACCCAGATTGGAGCTGGTCCCCTGTGCCATGAAGCCACACCTCCTTCTGGAAACCCTGGCTCTTCAGAGCCCAGGCACGCCAGCTACAGGGTCCACACAGACAAAGGCAGTTTGCCGCCGCGTGCACTGAGCACCAACTGCGGTCAGGGAGTCTCAGTCCATCAGAGCCAGTGTCTGCAGCAAGGGGTGGAATTGGCACGCTTCCTGCAGGGGCTCCTCATGAGGGTTGAGCCAAAGGGTTCCCTGTTCCAGGGAGGTGATGGCCCGGGCCTGATGGCTGGGGGCTTGTGGGGACCTTGACCTATGTCAGTGGGGATATGCTCCTGCCTCAGGCTTCCACTCAGGCAGGAACCCTAGGCTTGTAACAGGACACCAGGTCCTGGGACCTCTGCTTCCTGCCCAGGAGACTCAAGAGTGTGGCTTGCACTCACATTGGTGAGTGCCATTCAGGCCTTGGAGTCAAGCTTGACTTCCCATCTAGTGCTCCAGCAGGTAGCTCTTGGGGAAGTCTCTTTGCCTCAGGGTCACCTCCTCCCATCCCCCTTAACTGTAGGTCTTGGGCAGGTCACTTACAGCCTCATTTTTCTTGACTCAAGAGTGGATTTGCACACGCAGGCGACTGTATGGCCAGGAGACAGGCACTCAATGGCAGTCTGTCCATAGCAAACGGTTTGAAGGATGGAAAGGGTTCATGAGACCCCGTGTCTGGTCCTTACCCCTGCACTCCCACCTCCACCATTAGAGGGTGTCCCATCCCCCTCAGGAGCAGCAGGGTAGCTGCCTGGAGCCTCATTAAAGGGGCCATGGCTCTGCACCCTGTCCCCAGAGCGGGCTCAGGGCTCAGCATGAAGATGCAGCGCCCCACAGTGGGGCTGGGAGTTAGGGGCAGGATGGAGAGGCCCGAGAGTCCGAAGAGCCCCCTCTGTTCATCTGCTAGCTCAGTGCTTCCTGAGGCCTGTGGATGAGGACGTGGCCCAACCTGCCCAGGGAGCCCTGTGAGTCCCCTGCCTATCTTCTCCTGGTTCCCCAATCCGCCACACCTTAGCTGGCCCTTTCTGGAACAAGGTGGCTGGGAGGAGAATAAAACAGAAAAAGGTAGCTACGGTCAGAGACTGAGATTGCTGTGTGGCCTCAGACACGTAATATCCCTCTCTGGGCCTTCTTTATAGCTCATTGTTGCAACAGAGCAGAGGGGAAGGGGCTATTCACCAAGTTACCCCATCCTTGGTGCCGTTCTCCAGGCTACCCCATCCTGGGGACATGCTTACTCCTGCCTGTGGCCTACCTGGCCCAGAAATCAGGTCTCCAATGCCTAGCCTCTAGTCTCAACATGTTTGTCCTTACTCTTTGCTGGACTCAGTTTCCCTGTGTAGAAGAGGGAAGAACCCCTTCCCTCCCACTCGCCCACCCACCCAGCTGCTGGTCACTGAGTGACCCTGAATGCACAGCCACATACAGTCTTTCCATGAGCCAACCCTCAGCGACATCCCCCACCCTGGGAAGGTAGCACCATCGCCTGAGGTGACCTTAGCACCTCCAGACTCCATGTAGGTCTCCCAGAGGCACAGGCTGAGTGTGGTGGTGGGATTTAGGAGGATTGTGCGGTTCCTGACTTTTCACTATTGACCCACAGGAAGTGTCACAACCCTCTGAGACCTGACTAGCCTCCTGGCTCTCAGCTTTCTGTACTTTCCCCCTATTCCACTCCCAGACCCCCATGAGGTCAGAGCTTCTGTGGGTGGGTGGGGCTGGCCCCGAGTCCAGGAGCGGGAGTCTGCATCCCTGAGGCCCAGCTGTGGTTTCTGTGGCCAGGTCGTTCCCCTCTGGTGCCTTGCAGAGCGTGCCCAGCCTGCAGCCGGGTGGCCAGCTGGGGCTGAGGCTGGCTCAGTGGCTTCCTGCCTGTGTGGCCTCGGTTTCTGATGCATCCCTCCCAGTCACTGGGGACTGGTTCAAATGCAGGTTGCTGAGCTGGATTCAGCATGGGTATGGGAGGTGGTGCAGGCCCTGACCACACTGGCAGTGACCACAGTTTGGGAACAACTAGCCCCATCCGCCAGGCTCAGCAGGTGGTGGGACCTACAATATGGGATCCGGCTTCCTCACCCTTCCAGAAGCTGAGGGCATGGTCTGGAAGCTTCTCTTCCCCTAAATGCACACAAAGCAATTCCCACAAATAGTTTCCCAGGCACCTGCCATAACTCCAGCACTGTTCCATGTGCAGAGGCCACCACCCTGAACCCCACCTGCTGGTTCCCACCCTCCTGGGCCTCACATTCCAGAGGAGAGAAGGGGAAACAGGTTTTACAGTGACCATGACCAGGCCAAATCTGGTGGGGACCCCTCCTTCCTCTCTTGCACCCTCTTTCCCAGTTCACCCCGCTCCAGCTGCTGGCCTCTGCCAGGTACGCTCCTGCCTCGGGGCCTTTGCACAGCTGCTCCCATGCCAGAGGTATGCCTCCACACTGGTCTGCATGCTCCGCCACGCCAGGGTTTCTGTTTTGTTTTGTTTTTTGTTTTTCGAGACAGGGTTTCTCTGTGTAGTTTTGGTGCCTGTCCTGGATCTCGCTCTGTAGCCCAGGCTGGCCTCGAACTCACAGAGATCCACCTGGCTCTGCTTCCTGAGTACTGGGATTAAAGACGCGTGCCACCGCTGCCCGGCTAATGCCAGGGTTCTTTTCTTTTGCTTGTCAACCTCTTGCTCCTGGCCCTGAGGATGCCCACACGACCATTTAGCTGGTTCTCCTTAAATAGGTCAGGAATGAGCTAAGTAAATAATGTGTTCATGTCAGCAAAGCTGGGAGGAAGCTGGAGTGGGCAGAGGGCGGGCAGTTGGCACGTGGTGGGGGCACTCGGTGTGAGGGAGGCTTCCTGGTGAAGTCCAATCCTGAAGGAAGTGGGACCAGTAGCAGTGTGGCTTCTTGGGACTTGGAATGGGCAGGAAAAAACGACCCAGTGCTACACACACGTGGGCCTTGGAGAAAACTGAAGTGTGGTGTCGTCCTGGACTCCAGATGTAGGGAAGCTGAGAGACGGTCTAGAGAGAAAGCCACACCTGGTCATTCAGTACCCCAGAGCCTGGGAGCACCCCCACTAAGGCCTGGCAGATCCAGGAGAACCGACCCAGCAGGAGAGAAAGGGTTAACCTCAGACCTCCCAGCTCCCCTAATCAGGCCCAGGCCTGGAAGCCCCAGTTGCAGCCCTGGGCGGGAGCTACCTCCCTGCCACTGGCCCTCCGCCAGCCGGCTTCCCTGCCCAGCACCACTGGTTTTCATCTGCTCACAGGGGGCCAATTCACAGCAGACCACCCCAGGCCCGGCACCCGCCTGCCATCCGAGCGGCTGATCCGAGTCCGGTGTAAATCTCCCCACAGGCCGCAGAGCAAGCTCGGCAGCAGGCGCACAGTGGCTGCTGTGTGTGGGTTGCCGAGTAGCAGGCTGCTGGGAAGCTCTGAACCAGCCCAGGGCCTGGTGGCTGGGGCTCACCTTGTTCCCAGGGTCCTGCCCGACTTTGCCTCTCTCTGCCTCCCACCTCCTGCCTCACTGAGGCCAGACATGGAGCTGGCCTCTTGCCAAGCAGAGCCCAGCTCTCCTCTGTCAGAGGGACTCTGTGGGCTAGGCAGCCCATTCCAGGTTTTAGTATCACCTTGTGACCTTGGCCTGGTGCCTTCTCCTTTCCATCTGTGGGGGTGGGGGCAGGGGTGCTTCACAGAGGGTTGTGGCCTTGAAGTTGTATGTGTGGTCCGCCAGGCATAGGAATCCCCGGCTCCTGCCCTGCCTGCTGGAGGCAGGGGTTAATGCTGGCAAATGCACCAGGAATCTGGCAGGTGAAGGGACCTGCCATGCTGTCCTGGTTGGGGACAGTAGGGGAATCCCAGTTGGACTACATAGTGTGTCCCTGGGGAGTCTCCGAGTTCGGGGGCTTTGACCTGTATCACCCGCCTGTGAGGTCGGCTAATGGCTTAGCTCTGCTGCATGGGAGCTGTTGACCCAGGAGTGCCAGGCAGGTCAAAGCGGAGCTGACACCTCCCCTGAAGGTCGGAGCCTGTGGGCTGTGTACTTCTCAAACCTGACTTCACCCTAAGGGTATAGGGGAGGCTCTAAGCTTTTGTCCCCATTTCACAGAAGAAACAATGGAGGCCCGGTGAGAGTCAGCCAGATCCACCACTGAATGATGGCTGCCTGCGATGGTCCTGGGACTGCTGGCCTGGGAGTGAGTTAACTGAGGTCTACCCTCCCACAGACAGGGTTCTGGGCACTCAATGTGATCAAGGACCCCCAGCAGGAGCTGGCAGGCAGAGCAAGCAAGACCCTACAGTCAGGGTCCCTTCCCCAGACACCCTTCTTCCCATGAGGACTCTACCTTTACCAAGCCCATCCACCTACCCCGGGGTAGGATGACAAGCACTTTACAGGTGTGGAAACTGAGGCCTGGGGGAAAGCAACCTGGGCTGCTGTAGTTGTGTGACTGGGACTCAAGCCCGAGTTTCAAAGCAAAGCAGAACCCTCCTGGGCTCCACTGAGCCCCCGAGTCCTAGTTAGGGTTTCTATTGCTGAGGTAAAATGTCACGACCACAAGCAACTTGAGAAGGAATGGGTCTATTTCATTCTACAGCCCTCGGGTCACACTCCGTCACTGAGGGAAGTCAGGGCGGGAATTCAGGGCAGGAACCTGGAGGCAGGAGCTGATGCAGAGGGTGTGGAGGGGTGCTGTTTCCTGGCTTGTTCCTCAGTGATGGAGCAGGGCTTGAGAGCCGTAAGATGACGTAAACCCTTTCCTTCCCAAGCTGCTTTTGGTCACAGTGTTTGAGCTCAGCAACAGAAAAGTAACTAAGATGCCCCGTCGTATCCCCTGCCCACGTTCCTCCCCACAGAGTGCACCCTGGGCTGGGCCCTAACACCATGTCACACCTTGAATTTCACAGCCAGGCCCCTTCCTGAGATGAGCTCTGTGGAGAGGAGGTGGCCATTTCCCTCCTATGAGCTGTCAGCCTGTCAGTGGTTCTGTCCAGCCTTGCCGTTTCCCACCTGTACAGTGGGGGCACGTCCGTTCTCCCTCATGAGGCCGCCAGGGCCAGCAGCTGGTGTGCCTTCTGAGCCTGCTGTGGAGAAAGCTGTACCCAACAGGCCCTGCTTTCTTCTGCTCTTGACTGCCTTCGGGGCCCGTTCACAGGGCTCTTAGGTTGGGCCCAAAGGACAGGGAGCCTTTCTGGCAGAGGCTGTCCTGCACTAAGAGGACAGAGGATGTGAGAGGGGCCAGGCCAGCAGCAGCAGGAGGCCAGAGCTGTCCAGGAACGGCCTGTTTTCTTTCCACTGGGGGCTGGAGGCCAGTATGACCAATGCTAACCCTCTTAGGATTTTTAAGTCAGTTATTCTCCAAGGGAGGGGTCCTAGGTGAGCAGGCTGTGTGGTGGGTGGGGGTGGAGGGAGACTGAGGCAGCCGGCACAGAAGGGCAAGACCCCAAGGGGCTGAGGCAACCAGACAGCTCCATGCTCTCATTGTGGGAAAAGGAATAAAAGGCTTTTTCTGTAGCCCTCCTCCCCGGGCACAGGCCAGGCACTTCCGTTCAGTGCTGCTCTCAGCATGAGGGCCTCAGCCTCGTGGCTCTGAGACTTTCTGGCGCCCTGGCCACGTGGGGTCAGCAGGCTCCCCTCTGCCTCTCCCTGGCAGGGGCTCCAGCATCGCACAGCCACGTGAAGCAGTCCTGTGCCATCCTCTCCTCCCGGGAGCCTGTCCTAGGCAAGGCACCGGGTCCCAGCTGGCTGGGACATCTCAGTGTCTCCACTGACCGGTGGGAGCTCCAAAGGGAAACCGTCCAGAAGGGGGCCCCGGAGTTAGGGATCTGGGCTGTCTTCCTGGTCCCCATCCTGGCCCCAGTGTCCTGCTCTGTCATCTACCTCCCCCGTGGTCATTGTGGTAGGGACCCTGTAGCTCAAGGTGGAGGGAAGTGTGAGCAGTGAGACCCAGGCCGCACCTGTTAGGGTCCATCCTTGAACCCAGACTGTCCCCAAGCCCCACTCTCCTTCCGCTGGCCACAGGAGCAGCTGTAAACACACAGCACACTGTGACTCAGAACCAGGGGACTTTGGTTGTCACTGACGACAGTAGCAGGCCTGAGGTTTCGCACCAGCCTTTGTGCGGCCCCACTAGCTGCCGGGGAGCTTGTGGCTGACTGAACCACCCACTTCCTTGCACCCCGGCTGTCATCTGGTCAACCCGTCACCTCCCATCTACCTATCCGGTGGGCTTCCTGCCTGTTGAAATGCCTGGGAATCCACTGTCCCCAGCTCATCCACACATCCCTGCCATCTCCAGGAGCCTTGGAACTGGCCTTTGGCACTTCTACTGAGCCAGAAACCACATCAGGGCACCATGATACCAGCCAGTCATCCTCAGTGAGGCACAAGCCTTCTATCCAGTCCCCAGCCACCTGTCTGTCTCATCGGGGACTTGCCCAGGCCTCAGGCCTTGGAGTCTGCAGCGCCAGTTCCAAGGCGCCCCAGGCTACACTTTCCCCTTCATTTCCCGGAACCTTGGGGTGGTGACATCTGCTGCTGTGCATACCACTGGTTGTGGTTGGGGCCTCATGGGAGAGAACAGCAGGGTTCCCTTTCTAGTGGCGACCTGGGACCCCCTACTCAGTTTCTGAGGCTCTCCTGAGTCCAGCTGGACCTGTGGCAGGCATGTGTGGGAGCTCTGAGATCCATGAGGACCGGCACCTTTATGAATCAGGTTCTGTCCACAGCTTCTTCAGGTCCCTCGTCCCAGCAGTGGTCAGTGGTCATGCTTTTCAAGCCTGGAGTCACTGTCCAGTCTCAGGCAGGACAGTGAAACACCTTAGTGTAGCACTCACCTTTCTGTCAATCCAGAAAAGTCCCTGTCACTCCAGACCCAAAGACTTGGGCAAACTTCTCATGCTAAACGCTCTTCTGACAGTTTTCTAGCATGCCCAGGTTTAGGAAACCCCGCCATCTTGACCTCAGACAAGCCTGCCCACTTCTCTGAGCCGTAGCCCCCATTTGGACAGAGAAAGCCTGAGAGGCAGAATGAACTAGTGGTTGGACAGTTGGCAGAGACGCTTGACAGGAGAGGTGAGCTTGTAGGGGGCCAGAAAGAGACACTCAGAATCGCTTCTGTCACGGAAAGGAGCAGGAGGCAACCGCACCTCCAGGGGATCTGACAGGCACGGTCAGGGGACGCCCGTGACGTGGCTGTTCTTGTCACTCGTGGGCTCTCCACGGCAGCAGGGAGGGCATTTCAGAGAGGCTGGCCACTGTCCCCACTTCACAGGTGAGGAAAGTGAGCTCCCAGGAGTGTCATGCCAAGAGAAAGTGATAGAATATACCCAGGCTGAGGCCATTCTAGAAAGTTCCATGAATGGACTCCTCCTCCTCCTCCTCCTCCTCCTCCTCCTCCTCCTCCTCCTCCTCCTCCTCCTCCTCCTCTGTTTTTCCATGCACATAAACCCCAAAAGAGGATGGAAAGAGAAACTTGAGAGTTGGTGAGGACAAGCCCATGGTGCAGGAGGCCTTGGTGGCCAGAGTTCACCTATTTTTATTTTAGGAACTCTGTGTGTTGTTTAAGAAATGAAGGATGGGTGATGAAAGAGTGTGTGTGGCACTTAGTGTCACCCCCAGGTGTCCCTCAGCCACCAGCAGATGCATAACCAGCCTGCAGCTCCTGTGTGGGCTGTGGCTGTTCAGAGGGTGGTAGAGAGGACTGGCAGTCTCCAAAATGTGACACTCCACCAGGCACATGGTCCCTTGGCCCTGTGTCTGGGCAGGGACCAGAAACCTGTATGTATACCCTCAATGACCGTGCCTCTGCCCTCCTTTCTGAGGCCCTGAGGGAAAATGGGTTTGAGGGTGGCTAGGTTGGCCAGGGCTAGGTGGCCAGCACTCCCTTCCATAACCTCATGCCCTCATGGGGGTACATGGAGTGTGGGGATCTGCATGCTGCAGGGGTGAAGGTAGTATCGCCCCTGGGGGCTCCTCCTGAGCCCCTCGGCAACTCCTCGGCAATCCGCCTGCCTAAGTCATTCTTTTAAGCCTATTGCCTTTGTATTCTTTTCTGTCAGACCATGTTGAGGAGGCTTAGGCAGTTCAGAGTTTAACATCACAGCATGCTGGCTCCGTCAGAGGTCCGGGTGTGATATAAGAATGACCATTCTGAGGAGAGATCAGGCAGCCTGAGGTGGCACATAGCCATGATCTCTGTTTTGCTCAGAAAATTAGAGAGTTCCACAGAGGCCCAAATTAGACTCCAGGAAGAACTTCCCAGCAGGGCAAGGCATTGCAGTGGCTGACGGGCTCCCTGTGCTCCACAGGGCACCGACAGAAGATAGAAGACCAGACCAAGGCCTTCCCCGACCGCTTCGGAGACCTGCGCATGCGTGTAACACCAAGCACCCCCAGCCCCCGTGGCTCGCTCAGCACCACAAGCCACTTCAGCAGCCAAGCCCAGACCCCAATCCAAGGTATGGAAGAGCAGAGACCTGTGGGGATCAGGCAGGGGTGCGGATAAGGAGCCAAGATATGGTCCACTTATCCCAGGCTAAGTCCTCCGGGAAGATGGCTCCCGGAGTCTGCAGTCTAGACTACCAGGTCCACTCATGCCTGACCCTGGATGAGCATGAGCAGATGTGACCATTCCTCCCTCCGAAGCTCACTATTCCCTAGGGACATGAAGGTAATCCAGTGGTATGCATAGAGCCATGGCCTCCATGCCCCCACTTGGCACACATTCCTACTGCCTCGGCCTTCTCCTGGTGAGGGGAAATACCATGGGGACATCTCTCTCTTTTTTTCTTCTGAGACAAGGTTTTTTTTTTTTGTTTGTGTGTGTGTGTGTGTGTGTGTGTGTGTGTGTGTGTGTGTGTGTGTAGTCCTGGCTATCCTAGAATTAGTTCTGTAGACCAGGCTGGCCTTGAACTCACAAATATCTGCCTGCCTCTGCCTCCCAAGTGCTGGGATTAAAGGCATGTGCCACCACAACCCAGTATGTTGGGGATATCTCTTTCTGGGGCGGGGTGCTGTTCACACCTGAAACTGTGACATGAGGTGCCAGCACCGCCTAGCCCAGTCCCTTCACCCTGTATCACACGAATAGAGAGCACTAGGGTCGGACTTTGTCCCCAGTGCCTGGACGAGGCAGCTAGGCCGCAAGCAGATCTCCCTGGGGTCTGTTATCCCGTGACAGGTGCTTGGCCGGCCTCACGGCAGGCATTGGACTTCTGCTAGCGGTCAGGGACAGGAGGCTAAATGCAGCTGTCTCAGGTCAGGCAGGAGCAGATGCCGAGCCACAGAGGCCAGAGGGCTAGCCGCTGCCCTGTGTGGTACCTGTCCCTTCAGCTCACCAGTGATGTCTCGGGGTCAATGTGGCAGATGAGCGAATTGAAGCTGAAGAGGGTTGGTGCCACCCTTAGGCCACATAGCCTTCTGGTGACTGAGTCCAATGTCTCCCTGGGCCTGTCCTTAGGTGAGGACTTCTGAGGGTCTGAGAAGGGACCAAACATTAGGGCCAGAGTGGGCTGCAAGCTGGCCTCTCTCTGCCCAACCTTCTGCCCTTCTCCACACTGGTCTTTCCATGAGGATGCATTGCCGGGGATATTAACCATGTGTTCTAGGCATGATACAGTGTCAGGGCATGGCATCAGCCCTCAGTGTGTCAGGAAGCTGGCCCAAGGTAAGGGAAGGTGTAGCTAGAGTTTTCCTGCCTGGCCCACAGTCAGGACAAATCTCTCTCACCTGCCAGTCCCACAGCCGCTCAGACCTGACCAAGTAAACACAGAGACTTATATTGCTTACAAACTGTATGGCCATGGCAGGCTTCTTGCTAACTGTTCTTACAGCTTAAATTAATCCATTTCCATTCATCTATACCTTGCCACGTGGCTCATGGCTTACCGGCATCTTCACATGCTGTTTGTCGTCATGGCAGCTGGCAGTGTCTCTCTGCCTCAGCCTTCCACTTCCCAGCTTTATTCTCCTCCTTGTCCCGCCTACACTTCCTGCCTAGCCAATGGCCAATCAGTGTTTTATTTATTGACTAATCAGCAACACATTTGCCATACAGAACATCCCACAGCAGGAAGGCCCTGCCCCCAGTTTGCCTGAGCCCATGGGTTTGTGGGGTTGAGATTCAGCTTTTGAGCCCTGGGCCCTTGAGATTCATTTCTGGCCTCATTAAATGCCCTGCATCTACCTCATGCCCAGCCCTGTCCAGGAGCTTGTCCTTGCCCCAACCCCACAGGCCGGTACCTACAGAACCTGATTGAAAAGGGATGGATGGAGTCTAGCCAGGGACACCCCAGAGTCCAACAGGGCTGGACAGTACTTCCTGTCCATCAGTTTCCATGAGAGAAGAGCACATGGTTGCCCTGCTCCAGTGAGAGGGTGTAGTCTTGGGACTAGATGCTCCCAGGAGCCAGACTCAGCCTCCCACATCCCTGGACCTCACCTGGCCAGTGTGGTATGGATGGCCAGTCCTTCTCTTAGTACATTCTGATATAGGACTCTTATGCCCCATGTTAACTCCAATGGGCCCTTTGGTGTTCAGGAGAGGGTTCCAGGTACTTTGTTATCAGGTCAACCTGACCAGTTCTAGCTCTGCCTCGCATTGGCTGTATGATCTTAGGCAAGTTGCCTAACTTCTCTGAGCCTCGGTTTTCTCAAGTGAAAAGAGGGTTAGACTGGCTTTGGCGGGCTCAGATACGAAGAACCACACTCTCTGGTCCTCCGTCCTGGTGGGACCAGGTCCCAAAGGTCCCCCAGGATGCCTCACCACGTTCCTTGGTGCCTGTTAATAGCTTTGACCCCTGGCTTTGGTCACTGCAGGCAATGCCAAGGCTGGGGGGGGGGGGGGCGCTTACTGCGGATGCCCACAATGGGGGCTTCTCACAGCTCAAAGGGCTCATTCAGCTGCACGCAGCAGCTGGGGCAATTTGGAGAAAATAAACATTTCCTCTCGCTGCTGGGTTGGCTGCTTGACAGTGGTCCCAGCAGCTCAGATTTCCTGGGGCTGTGAGGTGGAGGCGGAGGAAGCTGCTGAGGGTCTGAGGGGGTACTTAGGGCAGGTACTTCCCACCACTCCGGAGGAGAAGCTGGAGCAACGAGGAGAGAGGGGGAGGGGACAGTGGCCGCTCCAAGCACCCCAGTCCCTCCACTGCAGGGCCACAGTCCCACTGTCCCCCACAAGTCTTGTTCAGTCTGCTTTGAGAACAGGGTCCCCTGGTCACGGGCATCAGTGTTCAGTGTCCTCTCATCTCGCTGGTACTGAACATCCTCTCTGCAGGACTCCTGGGTGTAGATGGGCATCAGGCGCCTCGACCTCCCAGACCAGCCAGGGCGTCCCCACTTTTCATTTCGGAAAGCTCCAGCTGCCTGACTCCTGTCTGTTCCCTGCACCTGGGGCCAGAGGCAGCCCTCTGTGGTCATCCATAGCCAGGGCCAGAGATGCTGATGCACACACCCCAGAGACCCAATGAGTACCAGATACCTAAGGTCACCTGACACCTTGAGCAGACAGAGCCCAGGAAGCAGGAGGCCTGAACTCCCCATCCCCCGGCACAACTGGTCATGGCCAGAGGGCCCACCAACCCATAGGGCCTCCCCTGGTCTTTTATCCATGATAGAGCAGACAACAGGCTGAGGCTTGGCAGGCCAAGCCTCTGGGCCACCACTTGGGATTGTCCTGTGCCCACTGCTGCCAGGGTATGAGGAGGGCTCCAGGTGAGGGTTTCATCTTATCAGGGTCCCAAACTCATCTTATCTGGGTACCCAGAGTAAGAGGTGCAACGGTGGCCGTGACAAGACAGACCACCACAGGCTGCTGGACGTGGCTCAGTTCTCAGCGTTTTAAGTGTGTTAACAAATCTGATCCAGGTCCTCAGGAAATTGATGCACCGAGAGGTTAGGTGATTGACCAAGGGCACCCAGGGAGTGAGAGTCAAAGCCAGGAAGATTGACCGGCTCCAGAGGTCCCGTGGAAAGTCCCGCTGTCTCCACAAAGAGGCAGTGCCGACCAGGCCAGTGTTGGGACTCAGGACAGTGCGCTCTGTGACCCCCATGCCTCTCCCTGGCTGGGTCCCGTTTTCCCACCAACGGGGTTAGGTTTGTTCCCAAAGCCCATGTGAATGCTGGGATTGGGGGCCCGTGATTATAAAAGTAGGTATACAGGTTGCCACACCCCATCTTAGAGCTCACTGAGAAACCCAGACCCCTGGTGTTACTGTGTGGGGTCTGACTGCCAGGCCGGGGTCTGGACCCCCAAGTGCCTCCAGCAAGTGTTTCACTTTGCATCAGAGGCGGTGAGGGTTCCACACATGTAGTTGTATGACCGCCAGGTAGCTCCAGCCTGCAGGGCACCCTTAGAAGACATAGGCTCAGGAAGTGGGGGTGAGGACCAGCAGAGCCCCCTCCCCAGCCAGGACACCAGTCTACCTCCACGTGTGCCCATCCAGAGGGCATGGGGATGCCTGTGTGCTGCTGCCCAGCCTCTCTTAGCCCATGGCTGCCCCCAAGATCAGACGTGATGTGTCTGTGTCACTGTCCTGCTGAGAGCTGTCCTAACCTTCATCTGATGCCCTGACCCCCTCGACAGGGCAGTTTACAGACAGGAGCTGTTTATCACACACACACACACACACACACACACACACACACACACACATAGTGACCCCAATGGAGAATAGAGACCTTCTGGAGCATTCCAGCACTTTCTGTGCATGAGGGAGGGGATCAGCCTTTCTCTATCTTGGCCTCAGTTTCTTCCTCTTCAGAGGAAAGTCCAGCTCCCAGTCTCACTGGGCCCCTGAGGACCCTATTCATACCTTTGATCTTGCCTGCTCTTCAGAGTGAGCTTATTGGGAGCCCTGTCTAATGCCTGTCCTAGCAGGCCGGGAAGGACACACAGGGTGAAGGAGGGCTGTCCCCTCTGCTTTGGCCCAGAGCTCCACTCCCAACATAACCTGCAGCAAGAGTTCCCAGAGCACAGCCCTGCACAGCACAGCCCAGGCAGAGGAAGGGGTCCCCAGGAAGGTCACCCCACGGTGGCAGAGGTCCCCTGGTGGTCCTAGCCTGCGCACCTGACCCCCACCCTTCTTGCTGTCCCCAGGCTCCTCAGACCTGAACCCCTTCTCGGACCCCCGCCAGTTTGACCGCTCCTTCCCTACGCTGCAAAGCCTCACGGAGAGCCGCTTCCCGGACCCCAGGATGCACTACCCGGGAGCCATGCCTGCCGCCTTCCCCTACAGCGCCACGCCGTCGGGCACCAGCCTGGGCAGCCTGAGCGTGGCGGGCATGCCGGCCAGCAGCCGCTTCCACCACACCTACCTCCCGCCGCCCTACCCCGGGGCCCCGCAGAGCCAGAGCGGGCCCTTCCAGGCCAACCCCGCGCCCTACCACCTCTTCTACGGCGCCTCCTCCGGCTCCTACCAGTTCTCCATGGCGGCTGCGGGCGGTGGCGAGCGCTCGCCCACCCGCATGCTGACCTCCTGCCCCAGCGGCGCCTCGGTGTCCGCGGGCAACCTCATGAACCCCAGCCTGGGCCAGGCTGATGGCGTGGAGGCCGACGGCAGCCACAGCAACTCGCCCACAGCCCTGAGCACGCCGGGCCGTATGGACGAGGCCGTGTGGCGGCCCTACTGAGCACCCTGGGGACTCGCGGGCCACCCGGACCCGCCCTCCAGCTCCAGGCTGCAGCAAGAAACATACTTTGGCCTAGTCCCAGGGGCCAGAGCTGGCGACGGCTCCCAGAGCTCTGTCCAGCAACAAGTTTGAACAGAAGATGTGGGGACTTCCCCCAGGACACTGCCCCAGCCCACACCCACCTCTGTCGTCTCCAGCCATGCCTAGGATTATCTCCTGAGTCAGAGGCTACCCCTGCCCATGAGGAAGGAGGCCTTTGCTGGCCAGAGAAGCTCAGGCTCAGAGATGTCCAAACTTCCTCTCTCTCACCCTGCACCCTGGGGACCAGCCGTCCCTCTGCATCGGTACCCCCCTCAAGCCAACTGGAAACCCCAACCCCTGAGATGACTTCACTGTAGAGAGGGAGGACCCAGGACACACCCACACCAGTCCCAAACTTGACTTCCCCATTATTCCAGGCAAGCGGTCCTTGACCAGTTCTAGCTTACCTGAAGACACCAGGCCCCAGAGCAGACTTGTCCCTGGTGGCAGGTCCCTAAAGGGAGGAAGGCCTCAACACCTCCAAACACATTCCAGCCTGCAGGGTCAGCTCGGTTCTCAGGGGCAGAGAGGTCCCGGCAGAAAGTCTTACGGTGGGAAGCAATGGAATGGTCAGCGTCCTTGTTCACTAGGCTCACTAGTCCAGCCAAGCTGTGCCCCAGGCCTTGCCTCCCCAGGCCTTGCCTCCCCAGGCCTTGCCTCCCCAGGCCTTGCCTCCCAACCTGCAGCCCGACTCCTTAATGTTTGTACCTAGAAGCAAACAACCTTGAAGCAAAAGAAAAAAGCGACTTCATCAAGCATTTTAAAGCAAGGTCTGTGACAGGTGAAGTTCTGCGGAGGTGAAAGGCCCGCCTCTGCTAGTGAGATATCAACAGACTCCTGCCACCCTCAGACCTCACATTCTTCCCAGAAGGGGACCAGGGGCTCCAGAAGGCCTTGTGGAGGCTCTGGTGAGGTGTGCAATGACAGAGCAGTGTCCAAGCAGAGGTTAGACAAGGCCCCCCTTAGATCTGGCAGGTGGGAAGGGAGGCCTTGGCCTAGGACTTGGGTCATGGGGACTGTGGGAGATTGTCAGTGGGATAGGTTAAAAGGCTCTTACCAGCGCTGACCCACAGGTGGGTTTTCAAACTGAGTGAGCCACATCCTCTGTGGCCTTGGAACTCTCCTCTAGAAGGCTCCTTAGAGATGGTCTCTGTGGTAGTGCTTGGCCTTCCCCATTGCCCACACCTGTAACCACATACATATACACTCCGGCAGGTCAGGGGGGCCTGACAACCCTGTGCAGACACCTCCTGTTACAATTCCTTTTGTCCCACCCTTGTTGGGGGGATAAAAAACCCAAAACATTTTCTATCTCTTGGAAGTAGCTGAGTTAGCCTTCCAGCTCCTGCACCCAGAGGGGCCTCTTCACCTCTTCTCAGGAAGCAGCTATAGCCCATTGCCCTCCTCCCTGCCTCACTACTGGTCCGTGGTATAGACTGGCCCAGACTACCAAGGAAGACACCTTCAGGATCCTAGTGCTTAGCACTGTGCAAGTCACCCCAGACGACTACCCTTCCTGATATCCAAACACAGGTAGAGATGGGAAATCACACACACACACACACACACACACACACACACACACACACACACACACACACACACACATTACTCTTTCCCATCCTTGATCTTGATTATCAGTGACAGCTGAGTCTGTTGTCGGTCCTACAGTGAATTCAGGCAGCCTGGGCTGGTAAAAATGGTTCCTTATTTGCAAGGCTACTTTAAAGTGCTACGTGAAAGCACTGGCTAGAAAGAAAGCACAAGGAAGCTGAGGGGGTTGATACAATGTCACTGGGAGGGGTGGGTGGGTGCTGATCCTTTGTGACATTGTTACCCTGAAGTGTCCTACCTGCTGTGAGCAGGTCTTCCTGAAGCGGGCTCCGAGTTGAGGGGGAGGGGAGGGCCTGCTTTGCACTATAGGCTGCTTGGTGTGTTTGTTTTTTATGCACAACTTGCTTGTACAGTCAACTGCCCATCTTGGGTACTATTTAACTGTAAAATGAAAATTGTATTTGTTACAGTAATATAACAGATGCCTTGAAGGACCTGTGTCAGCCTTCTGGAGTTGTGAAGGTGGGTGGGACCGCCTTCTCTTGGGCAGGAGATAGGGGATTGTAGGACAAGGTGGAGCTGGCTGTGTGGGAGATACCTCAGTGCTGGGAAGTCCTCCATCCAGCTCCATCCGGGTAGCTACAGAGACCTGGCCCAAGTTCCAAGATCCTGCCCTGTTGCAGTATTAGCTTGCCTAAGATCAATCCCCAACAGGAAGTTCCTGTTTTTCTACCCTGGACTCTGGACCCTTTCCTACCCAGCAGCACCTCTGCCCACAGGATTCTGGCCACCGCTGCTGCAGGACCTGTCCCCAGGTACACCCTGAGTGGGTCACCCAGCAGGACCTCTCCTTGAGATAGAAGCAGTGTCTTCACAGCCCACAGTCTTTCATTTGGTTTATCTGAGGGTGGACCTGAAGATGACCTCTACACCTGAAGAACAAAACCCCTGACTTTAACTCTGGTCCCCTCTGTACCCCACATGTCCAAAGGAGACAGACCAAGGAGTCCTGGGCCCGCTGGAGGCAGAGCCCTGCGGGAGGAAACCATGCAGTTACCTCTGCAGCCTGTGGGTGGCGGTAGGAGTGGTTTCCTGGCAGCCAAGAGAAAGCAATACTTACCCCACCCCACCAAATCTCCACCACTGCCCCCAGCCCCCTGCTTCAGAGAGGAATGTGGGCTGATATTAGGAAGAACTCCCCAGCCTCTGGATAGTCG
This sequence comes from Peromyscus californicus insignis, assembly GCF_007827085.1. Classification (NCBI taxonomy): domain Eukaryota; kingdom Metazoa; phylum Chordata; class Mammalia; order Rodentia; family Cricetidae; genus Peromyscus; species Peromyscus californicus. The sequence goes on along the minus strand of NW_026294573.1, from coordinate 19,292,329 downwards.
CTCTTGCCCTGCCCAGGTTTCCCCAGCCAGCAGTGGCAGTTGACAGTAGGAACTTCCTGCCTCTGCCCTTCAGAGACACCCTCCTGGTCACATGTCACAGTCACAGGCCCTGAGCTCCCACCAGAAGACAGGGACCTGCAGGGAAGAGCTGACTTCTGGGTAGGAACGCTCCACTTCGAAGCTCCAGTCAGGCTTATGCACTTTCCAGAATCAAAGGGTGTGACAGGGCCAGCCCAGGTGAGGAGGTCAGTCAGCTGCCAGCCTGGAAACCCTGAGGTCCTTGTGCCTCATCTGACAGATGAGAGCCAAGGGATCCACTGACTTGAGGATCTGTGACTGGCTTAGTGGCAGACTAAGAGGCAGTTCCCAGAAAGGACCCAAGCCTGTGACATCAGGCCTTGGATGGCTTTGACTCTTGTCCTGAGAAGTGTACATCCCGTCCAGGGAAAACAGGTCTGGGGGAGCCGATGCTGTGTGACATAACCTGACACAGACCCACATCTGCCTCTCTTCTCAACTAGCACCCCTCCCTGCCCCAGACTGCACTCCCACAAGCAGCCAGACCCCCAGCATGGACCCGGAAAGGGGCAGTTCTCCGCTCTACCCCACACCCCAGCTCAGAGCACTTCAGTGGCTCCGTTCATCTCAGGGTCATAAATGAAATGAGCTGTCAGAGGAGCCGAGTGTAAGAACAACCCTCTCTGGCAGGAACCCAGACCTCCCCTGACTCCTCCCCATGGGGGCTGTGCAGAGTGAGGGCTATGTCCCCCCAATATCCGCTGCTACACCTGTGTGGTCCTGGCCAGGGAAGTCTGGGAAGCCGGATTCCAAGCTTCCTATTTTTAGTTTGCGACGAAGAGTGGGCTGTTTGTTTTATATATTTATATCGACCACAGAGTGCCTGCCCGAGCCCGCCAGAATGCAAAGGGGTGGGTGGCCCTGATGTCAATGCCACTTCCCTGCTGTGCCCCAATGCTGCAAAGGTCCAAGACTCCTTGGTACTCTGATGGGTGGCTGCCATTGACCACATAACTCTGCTCTGCTCCTGGGGACAGTATCTTCAAGGCTTTGGCCACAGCTTACGCAGTCACTGCCCAAGTCCCATCTGCAGAGAAGCAAAGTCACAGCAAAGCAAGGGGGTGGGGGGGAATGACAGCAGATTGGAACAAGCACAAAGGCTCCTCGGAGGAGGTGTCTCTCCCCCTCAGACAAGATGGAGGATGAGTAGATCATAGGGCGGGCAGACAGCCTTCCACATCCATAGTCTTGTATGTAAAGGTCTGGAGATCAGCTTGGGGTAGCTGGAGAGGAGAGTGGAGAAGGGGAGCTGGCCTTGGTCATGGGGCACAGAGGAGCCAAGCTGAGGGGTGTGGGGAATAAAGTGAGAGCCACAGAGGGAAACTTGCTTGCTGGTCTCACAGTGGTCTGAGCACAGGAAGGGGGAGCTATGAGCATCGGAGCAGGAAGAGCTGGACAATGTCATCGATACCTCTAGTCCTGACGTACAAGAAGGACTCCATGCCCCGACCATTGTCGAGTTTGGACAAGCTAGCATTGTGTAGTCTTGGCTGTCCTGGAACTTGCTTCGTAGACCAGCCTTGCCTCAAACTCACAGAGATCCACCTGTCTCTGCCTCCAGAATGCTTAGATCAAAGGCGTGCACCACCGTGCCTGGCCAGGGTGAACGGTGTTTAACGGAATCATTGGAACAAGGTCTCAGGAGTAGTCACTGTTCCTACTCAGTTAGCTCTTTTGGGACTTCCCCATCCCTGTGTCAGTTTCCTCATCACAGGCCTCTGACCACCACCAAGGTCCTCAGTCTGATCCATCCATCCACTGTCTGCTGGAGTCTGAGGATGTGGAGGTTATGAGAGACAAGTCCCAGGTCCCCATGTTTATGTATTACATCTTAAATACTTTTTTTTCAAGAGGTAGGGTCTCATGTAGCCCAGGTTGGCTTTGAACTCCTGATCCTCTTCCCTCCACCTCCCAAATTCTGAAATCACAGGTGTGAACCACCCCTGGCTAAATAATGTTTTTTAAAGCGGCATTAAATAATCCTTAATCATGGAAGGAAAAAATAGAGCAATACAGATTCCTAAAAGGAATACAAGAAAATGTACTGATAATTTCAATCCCTCCAAAAGTGGCTATTATGAATATTTTGATTTTTCTCACTTTCAGACCTTTGTCTTTTATTAAATATATTAATACTTTTTAGAAATAAATCTTTCTAGTCATTTATACTGTGCATTGTTTATCAATTTTTTTTGGCTTTTCAAGACAGAATTTCTCTGTGCAACAATCCTGACTGTCCTAGAACTATCAATGTCATTTTAAAACTAGATAAAGAGCCAGGCACAGCGGCTCCCACATTCAGCACTCAGAAGGCAGAGGCAGGTAGATCTCTGTGGGTTTGCAGCCAGTCTGGTCTACGGAGTGAGTTCCAGTTTCCCATCTAGTGAGGCCTCAAAGTCAAAAGGAAGTCCCTTATTAAGGGGTTAGCAACCAGCCCTGAGGGGAAGCAAGACGGTTGTCGTTCTCCTGTGCTGTGCCTCCCATGACATAATTTTGCTATAAAAACCATCATCAAAGGAGAAGGAAGAAGTAGAGATGAGAAAACATCCTTTCTTAGAAGCAGAAGCGGGAACAGCTTGAGTCTGGGGATGAGGCTCCACAGAGGAGCACTTACCCAGCATGCTTGGGGCCTGGTTTCCATCCCCACCCCTGCACAAACCAAGCAGGGGTACTCAGGCTTGTAATTTCAGCACCTGGGAGGCAGAAGTGGGAGGCTCAGGAGTTCAAGGTCAGTCTCAGCTACATAGTAAGTTTGAGACCAGCCTGGACTACATGAGACCCTCTCTCCAAAAAGAAAAGTAAAGAAGAAAGAGAGAAGATGAAGAGATAGACAGACAGACAGATAATGGAGATAAGATAAATGATAGAAATAGATGACACAGAGAGATGATGGATGGATGGATGGATGGATGGATGGATGGACAGACAGATAGACAGATGATAGATAGATAGATAGATAGATAGATAGATAGATAGGTAATGAAAGATAGATAAAGAAGTAAAAAGGCTCTTTATAGTCCTTTCTCCACTTTAGAAAACAAGTTGTCTATCTTTCTCTATTTCACAAAGCATGAAGTTGGAAGTAAATTCACACCCCCTGAATTCCTGGTTAAACCCCCCCCACCCCCCCCCCCCGTTCTCTCTAACACTCTGGCCTTGAGTTCAGACCTCTTCCCACAGGGAGTCTCTGCCAAGATGACTGCCTTTTCCAGCTTCAAATAGGCTCAAATCACCTATGCCTAAAATTTAAAAACAACAGCAACAAAAGAAAACCCAAACAAAAACAAAGTCCATCTCATCATAAAAGGGATCCTAGCCGGGCGGTGGTGGTGCACACCTTTAACCCCAGAACTCGGGAGGCAGAGCCAGGAGGATCTCTGTGAGTTCGAGGCCAGCCTGGGCTACAGAGCAAGATCCAGGACAGGCACCAAAACTACACAGAGAAACCCAGTCTTGAAAAACCAAAAACCAAAAAAAAAAAAAAAACCAAAAATAAATAAATAAAATAAAATAAAATGGATCCTAGTAGATTGGAGTTCTCCTGGGAGCGGAGAAGTAACCTGGAACAGCAGCACCTTCCAGCCCAGCCCTGGGAATGCTGGAGACCTGAGAAGATGGATTTCATTAGAGGAAGAAGGACAGCCATGGCCCTGATTGGCCCCTTGCTTCCAGACCGTGGGAGCTTTCCAGAGCCTGGTGAGCTCGGGCTGTTTTTGGCTTTTTGTTTTTCCCCATGTAAAATGGGCCCAGCCCTCACAGCCTGTATTGCCTTGAAGTACTGGAGTGTGGGCACCACTAAAATCATGTCATCTAAAGTCAACACCAGCTGGAGACCCCTGGCCCCGGTGCCTCTGGGGAAATAAGTTACCGCCACACTGACTTTGTAAGTTTTGCACATGTCATAAAAGCCCAGACATTCCCCACACATGAAGAGACGCCCTTTGTACATCTGCATTTGTGAAAGGTAAGTTCCTGAAGGTCTTCGGGGAACTTGGGGTGCGCTGCTGAGCCACCTGGGGTTTTGACCCCTTTCATCAAAAGACAGTAGCCAGAAGCCGGGCGGTGGTGGCGCACGCCTTTAATCCCAGCACTCGGGAGGCAGAGCCAGGTGGATCTCTGTGAGTTCGAGGCCAGCCTGGGCAACCAAGTGAGTTCCAGGAAAGGCGCAAAGCTACACAGAGAAACCCTGTCTCGAAAAACCAAAAAAAAAAAAAAAAAGACAGTAGCCAGGCCAGGTGTGGTGGTGCATGCCATAATCCCAGCACAAGCCTCAGTTACGTAGCAAGTTTGAGGCCAGCCTGGGCTGCATGAAACCAAGATCAAGCAAACAAAATAATAATAATAATAATAATAATAATAATAATAATAATAATAATAATAAGTGAAAAGGACAGTTGGCTTTTCAGGTGACTAGGAATAAAACTGAGTGAGTGCCCACAATGACCAACTGTAACCACACAGCTTCACAATTTCACTTTTTAAATTCTCAGCATTTTTGACTTAAAGATCGATTTTATTATTTATTTATGTGTGTATGTATGTGTGCACATGCATGCAGGTGCCACTGGAGGCCAGAAGAGGGCATCAGATTCCCTGGAGTTCCAGGCAGTCGCGAGCCATCCAGCTGGCTGGTGGGACCCAAACTCAGGCCCTCAGGCTTGGGCAGCAAACGCTGGGAACCACTGAGCCGTCTCTCCAGCCTCACTGTCCCCTTTTGACCTGTTTTGTTAGGAATATAAGTCTGTGCCTAACTGTCATACCAGGTGGCATTCGAGTCCTCTGTGGACACCATTTCTTAACAGTTCCAGGACACACTGATGCCCGAGCAAGCATAGTTGCACAGGAGGGAGGAAGGTTCTAGAACCTGATTGACACAGTTCTGGAGTGTAAGTTATACTTCAGGGTTCATTCCCGCCCTAAGGCTGGTGAGCAGGGTTTCACACTGCTGCAGACAAACCCCTTGGTACACACCATGCTAGGGTGGTCCCAAGTGACATGAAAACCCAGGTTCTTCTGGTTGTGTGTGTCTGTGTGCATGTGTGGGGAGGGGTGCATGAGTATGCATGCATGTGTGTATGCACATATGTATGTGTGCCTATATGCAAATATGCCTATAGGTGTTGTATATATGTGTGTGCCCACTTGTGTACATGTGTGTTTTCATGTACATGTATGTATATAGATGTGTGTGCCTGTGTGTGTGAGGTGTCAGCTGAACCTTCCACCCGGTTGTGCATTTGACACTGTCTTTTGCACTGCGTTGTGCCTCTCAAAATTTGTGTTGTGGGAACCTCAGAAAGTGTCCTGACTTGGAAACAGGGTCATGGCTTCAGTCAGGGTAAGGCCACGCTGAGCTAGAGCAGGAGTTGTCCAAGTGACAGAATCTGCATCAGTACTGTTGCAGTGCTGGGAGCCAAAGCCAGGACTCTGCACACATCAGACAAGCACACTACAGACATGCACTGAGCCAACCCTCAGATACAGCACATGCATGTCTTTAAAAATGACTTCAGTTTTGTTTGCTTGCCTGTTTCAAGAGGGAGCTGGAGAGATGGCCCAGTGGTCCAGAGCACCCCAGAGAGATGGCCCGGTGGTCCAGAGCACCCCAGAGAGATGGCCCGGTGGTCCAGAGCACCCCAGAGAGATGGCCCGGTGGTCCAGAGCACCCCAGAGAGATGGCCCGGTGGTCCAGAGCACCCCAGAGAGATGGCCCGGTGGTCCAGAGCACCCCAGAGAGATGGCCCGGTGGTCCAGAGCACCCCAGAGAGATGGCCCGGTGGTCCAGAGCACCCCAGAGAGATGGCCCGGTGGTCCAGAGCACCCCAGAGAGATGGCCCAGTGGTTCAGAGCACCCCAGAGGACCTACCTTTGGCTCACAACTACCTGTAACTTCAGGTCCAGGGGATCTGACGCCCTCTTCTGGCCTCCGTGGACACACAAATGGTGCACATACACTCATGCAGGCAAACACATAAAATTAAACAACTATTTCTTTTAATGATAGCAGTTTTTTTCTAACTATAGATTCAATGCAATCCCAGTCAAAATGCTAGAATATTGCTGTGGTGTTGCAAACTGATTCTAATGTTTACACAGCGTTGCAAATGGCCCGGAATAACCAGTGCAGTATTGACAGGAAAGAGCAAAGTTGGAGCACACACGTAGATTGTTGAAAGTCATTTTCAACCACTCCTTTAAAATAAAAATGTTAACGCAATGATCTTTAAAGAACAGTTTTAGGTTCATAGCAAAATTGAGAGGAATATACAGAATCCCGCCCTACACACACACACACACACACACACACACACACACACACACACACACACACACACGGCCCTTCCCCCAACACAAACACAGCATGTCTCTTAGCAGCATCCCCACCAGAGCCATGAAACTGTCCCTGCTGAGGAACCCAGGAGGGCACAGCGGTTCCATTCCCTCCGTGACTGTCCTTGGCGTTTGCTCTTGGCTGGATGTCTGTGGGCTGCACAGTACACAATGATATGTCGTATCTCTGTGGGCCGGACACTCCACTTCACCGCTCCCTGCCCCCAACCCTCGACCCCTGACCCCACTCATCTTGGGGATAGTTTTCCTCTCCTAGAGTGTCAGATAGTCTGATGCCTCACATTATTTAGCCTTCCTAGACTTAGTAGTATGGATTAAAGTGTTCCCGTTTTAAATCGTATTTTAATTTCTGTGTGTGTGTGTGTGGAGGTCAGAGGGCAACTTGCAGCAATTGGTTTTTTCTATTATCGTGCAGGTCCTTTGGATCAAACTCAGGTCACCAGGCTTGGCAGCAGATGCCTTTACCTGTTGAAACATCTTGCTGCCCACCCTGCTGTTTGCTTTTTAAGAAAACTTTGTTTTTCACACTGAAAGAGAGCTATGGGATAGGCGGTTTCCTATTTCTTTTCATGGTTTGGTAGTTCATTTCATTTTAGTGCCGAATAGTATTCCATTTTCTGGATATACCACAGTTTTTCTATCCATTCACCTACTAAAGAACATTTTGGTTTCTTCTTGGGTTTTGACGATTATGACAAAAGCTACTGTAAACATCCATCAGCAAGTTTTTGTGTGGGTCTAAGTTTTTGACTCTGGAGTGAGTAACAAGGAATGAATGAATGAATGAATGAATGAATGAATGAATGAAACAGACTGTGGCTTGCATGTGTCATCATCCAAACATGTATCAACACATGTTACAATACAGATAAAAGTGTTACCCTGTGTGAATGATAAGACCACACGCATTGTGCCATCCCGGTGTGGCCATGCCCAGAACAGGCAACTCCAAACACGGAAAGTAGACTAGTGGTGGCCAACAACTAGCAAATGGAGAATGCTTGTGAAAGGTTCAAATTCCCATGGAGAGCAACAAAAATATTCTGCAATTAGTGGTGATGGTTGGATGACCTTTTACTGAATAAATAAATGCTACTGATTAATGCATGTATCAAACCCAGGACCATGGGCATGACAGCAAGTGCTCTACACTGAACCACATTTCCAGCTACTAATTAATGCATGGGTTAATTAGGGGCTGGAGAGGTAGCTTCATTGGTAGACTGTTTGCCTAGCCTGCATGAGGCCTGGGTTTGAGCCCCAACAGTGCATAAGCTAAGCGTGGAGGTGCACACCTGTAGTCCTAGTCCTTGAGAGGTAGAGGCGGGAGAATCAGGAGTTTGAAGCCAGCCTGGTCTACATAGATAGTCAAAGATCAGTCGGAGCTACATGAGACCCTGTCCCCCACAACCCAAATAACAATAACAACAACAACAACAAAGGCTTGGAGAGATGACTCAGTGAACAAGAGTGCTTGATGCTGAGTTCGGTTCCCAGCATCCATGCCAGATGGCTCACAACTACCAGATCTGATGCCTCTGGCCTCTGAGGGCACCAATACACACACATGCCCCCCCCACCCCCACACAAAACAAAAGCTAAAATCAAATTATCTTGAAGTCAGAAGCTGGGGTCCAGCAGGATGAGAGACACATTTTCTCCACATGGTGACTGTCCTTGTCTCAGAGGACTGTCCACAGAACCGGGAGCTAACCGTCCACTCTCAGATCACAGGCTTCCTTAGAATCTCCAAGCGTGTGTGCTAAAACATGAGCCACCTCTGGGACGCTTCTGACTCAGCCAGTGCAGGCTGGGAATCTGCATTTCTGGTAAGTTCCCCGGTGCCGACGTTTGCAGAAATGCACTTGCCGACAACACCAAGTCTGATCCTGGACTGAGGGGAACTCGGGGTCCTGTTGACACACTGCCCTGAGCCCTACAGCCAGACACTCCTGTATGCTATTGTCTTGGTTTTCTGGTTGGGGAAACTGAGGCTCAGAGAAAGCGGTGGCTACTGGTAGTTGGGAGAAGGGCGGGACAAGGCAGAGCTGGAACATAAGTGCATGTCTTCTGACTCTGGTTTGAAGATGTGTCCCAGAATTGGGGGAGGGAGGGCACCAGCCCTCTGCCCTCACCCCAGTCTCCATCTCCCCACCCTTTCAACTCAGTCTGGCTCAGGATATGCTTCTCTCCTTTCCGCCATTCCCCCTCTCTCTGCTCTCTCTAGAGCAGAGGTGCGCCGCCCCCCCCCCCCCCAGACATCCTCCCACTCTGTGACTGTTAACTTTAATTGTCAACTTGACGCAACCTAAAATCACCTGGGAAAAGAGTTTCAATGAGGGATTGTCTGCATTGTCTTGTCTTGTTTTGGGGGATTGTGGGCGTGTCTGTGGGGAATTGTCTTAAATTGATTGATGTAGGAAGACCCAGCCCACTGTGGGTGGCACCATTCTCTAGTCAAGAGGTCCTGAACTGTGTGAGAATGAAAAAATCAGACTCAGCACCAGCAAGCAAGTGAACGTGCATGCATCCATTACTCTCGGCTCTTGACTAGGTGAGATGTGTCCTGCTGTTTAACATTTCTGACTTGGCTTCCCCAGAATGATGAACTGGAACCTGGAAATGTAACCTGAAATAAACCCCTTCTCCCCTAAGCTACTTTTTTTTTCCCCCCCGAGACAGGGTTTCTCTGTGTAGCTTTGCGCCTTTCCTAGATCTCGCTCTGTAGACCAGGCTGGCATCGAACTCACAAAAATCCACTTGACTCTGCCTCCCGAGTGCTGGGATTAAAGGTGTGCACCACTACTGCCAGGCTCTAAGCTACTTTTTAATCAGGATATCTTATCACGGCCATTAAAATGAAGCTAGGATATCACTCATCCTGGGAACCTGGCCTGCATCCCAGCAGGTGGACTCAAGATAGGGCAGTCTGAACCAAGCCACAGAAGACATGATTCTGAGGTCTCCCAAGGAGTCATTTAAAAACACTTGCCGCTGGGCATGACAGCCCACACCTATAACCAAAGCACTAGGAAGGTTGAGGATCATGAGTTCAAGGCCTACCTGGGTAAAATGAACAGACCCTGACTCAAATACTGAAAACAACAAAAGACTCTCACAGTGAGTTCCATGGAGCTTGTCCGAGGCCGTGTTACATTGGTGGCTGCTAGCTGCTGTCACTGGCACAGAAAGTGGCCTTCCCTGTGTTCCTGGCTTCAAACATTGCCTGGCTCTTGACCTGTTTGAGACATCCTTGACTTTGGGGGACACAGTTTGGAATTTAAACCCAGTTGTAGGGGCTCCCAGGTGGTGAAGGTACCTCTGGCCTGGTCATTGCAAAGGATGTCAAGGCCGCATTCCAAGGCCCCTGTGCACGGTTCCCAGAAGGCATGGCGCAGACCACACCGCCTGCAGCAGTCTGATGTGGGGGAGAGTTTGAATCACTTGTCTTCTTCCTATGAACCAAAGTGGCAGCACAGACAGGTCCATCTCTGCTGGTGGAGGGGAGGAGAGACCAGGAAAGGCGTTAGCCAGGAGGAGCCTGGCCGCTTTGTAGGGCTCAGCCTTCGAAATGTGCTGCTTCTCAAAGGCCGTAACCCCTGTTTTATAAACACAATGTTCAGTGGGGAGATGCTGTGTTTGGGCATCTTTGAGAGGCTGGGTTTGTCCTGTTTCAATATTTCTGGAATTGGGTGTGTCCCACCGCAGCGGCTGGCGGGGCTCTCTCGTTGCCTGCCGATGCTGAACATCACATTTGTAGGGGACTCTGTGGCTTGGGAGAACCCTCAGAGACAATGGGGGAGTGTTCTTTCGAGTCGTAGGAACCAAATCATTGTGGGCACAGGGTGGAGGAGGTGGCGAAGCAGGCGGGCTCAGCAGCATTCCTCACTGGGGAGTCACAGATGCTGGCCACACAATGGCACAGCTCGTGCCAGCGGCTCCCTGCCATCTGAGGACTCTGTGGAAAGCACTTCACCCAGGTTCAGCTCGGTGCCTCACGCCTGCAGTCCCAGCACTCGGGAGGAAGAGGCAGGAGAATCAGGTGTTCAAGGCCAGCCTCAGCTACATATGGAGTTCGAGGTCAACCTGGGCTACATGAGACTGGGTCTCAAAAACAGAACACACAAACAAAGGATAAAACAAGAAACAGCACAAGCGAAAGCTTTCCAAGTAGAGATGGGCTGTGGAGCTCTGTCCGTCTGCTGGGAGCCAGCAGCTCTCTCCTGACATGGTAGAAGTTGTACTCCACGATGAACTGGTGAGCCTGATGAACTGGTAAGCCGGATATCAGAACTCCTGACTGTGATGTTTGCCAATTCCCGTGGTGTAAACTCTCCACACCCACATTACTTACAAACCTAAAAGAACTCTTAGGAATAAGATAAAAAAATTCTAAGTTACAAAGAATTATAATTTTACTGACAGAGTTTTTGCTTCCTAGAGCATGTAAAATAGAGGTCTGTCTACTTTGAAGGACATCGTAGACCCATTGAAATAGAATCATAAATCCCTTTAAGTTTTTTGTTTTGTTTTGCTTGTTTGTTTTGTTTTTGTTTGTTTGTTTGGTTTGGTTTGGTGCTCTTAAGAGCTGGATAAACGCTAGGCCTGGAATTAAAACTAAGAGATGGGTTCTAGGTGTGTAGTGCTGTATGACTTTAAGCAAATCAGTTATCCTCTGTGAAGCTCCATTTTCCTACTCCCAAAATAGAGGTCACACTATTCTCCACCCCGCAGGGCTATGGTAAAGGTTTTGTGAGACGCCACATGCAGGATGGTTGATCACATGCCCTTGTCACAGCCCCAGTCCCCCTTCAAAGCACGCTAATGAAAAGTGCTCCACCAGTGTGGAAAGACCATGTGACACAAAGGGACAGCCAGACAGCGACTGGACATGTCACCCACGGCTGAGGTAGGAGACACCCTGAGAACAGTGTGGCAGGCTGGAGCCCACTTCCACATGTGGGAACATCTGCCCTGTGGTCAGACCTGCCATCCCGGCCTGGCGTCTTGCTCATTCAGAATGGAGAAGTGGCTGTGGGAATGATTCCAGTCTTCAAAGGGCTGACGTGGACCTGGGACACAAAACCAGGCTGAAATGGAAATGGCTCCTGGGAGCTCACCCTGCTGCCCAGCTGGGTGGGGGTGAGACCACGTGACTGAGCCTGTGATGAAGCAATGTGGCCTTCCCAGGCCGACTCCGGCCTGAGCTCTGTCCCCGCTAGTCACCGCTGCCTAGATGATATCATCCGCTTGCAGGTTCCCAGAGAACTCCAGCAGACACCGCTCACACAGTGCTCAGCAGCCCCACACCACACGGTGGGTGCCTCCGCTGGTGGAAATGTGAGGAGGCAGAGTCGAGTTCCCTAAGCGCCATGCCGGACACTGTGGAGGGAAATTCACCCTGAATGCAGCATAGGTGCTCGGGAAAGAAGAAAGCCTGGTGCTGGGAAAGAACACTGCAAATTTCCTGAGAGCACTGCATCTCCTTTGGTGGGTGAAGGTTAGCAGCGTGCAGGAGAACAGGGCATTCATTGTTGGCTGGTGACACCTGTTGCTCCAAAGGCAAGCCCGGCTTTAGATTGGGGACTACGTAGAGGTCCATGCTTGCCTACCACTGTAGCATACCTTCACGCTCTGCTGGCCTGGCCTGTACTTGATGGACCCTGGCTGCTGCCTTTGGAGTTAGGAGAGTGAGCTTCCCAATGTCCAAAGCTTAAGTGGAAATCAGCGTGACTGTGCTGGACTCTAGCCTTGACCGTGCTCCTCCTGTACCGCAGGGGGCTGACCTGCATGCTACCTTTCCCTGGCTTGCTGTCAGCTGCTTTCCAGTGGGTTCTGCCAAGGCAAGGAGCTAAGGGAGGGCATGAAGAGAGAAGCTGGAGTGTCCTGCTTCCCTCCTGCCTCAGCAGGTCCCAAGAAGCGGCCGTGTCTCCTCTATGTCCCAGCTCCTACCCAACAAGCCTCTGATGGCCCCAGTAGCCAGGACTCTGGGCTCTGCTAACCCCATCACCTCTCCTGGTCCTTCCATCCCCCCAGAGTTTCATCTCCAGGTCCACTCACTGTCTCCTCGTTTCCTTGGCCTAAGCTCCCCTATAGCCTGCGTAACTAACTCTTTGTCCATCCAGAGACAAGTGCTTCTGACTAGGCGGTGGTGGCACATGCCTTTAATCCCAGCACTCGGGAGGCAGAGGCAGGCAGATCTCCAAGTTTGAGGCCAGCCTGGTCTACAGAGCGAGTTCCAGGACAGCCTGGTCTACAGAGCAAGTTCCAGGACAGCCAGGGCTACACAGAGAAACCCTGTGCCAGAAAGAAAAAAAAAGAGTGCTTCTGTTTTCTTGTTTGGATCCAGAAGAACACCAGCCTTCCCGACACCTCGGACAGGAGGCTGATCTGAAAGGTCCTTTGCCAGCTTGAGTCTCTGGGCTTAACTTTAGGTGAGGGCATCACTATGCCCTCCTATGTGAATGCCAACTTCTGGAAGATGGCCACCAGATACACCAGCTCTGCCAGGCTGGCAAAGGTCTAGCAGCAGAAGCTGCCCCCTCCAAAAGATGGAAGCCCCAGGTGCCTAAGCAAGAACTATCCAGAGTGCTGGGGATGGTCCCTCACCCCAGAGCTTTGCAGACCCGATTCCACATGCATGCCTGGCGAGGCCTCCAGAGCCCTGGAGCAAATAACTGCCAGCACTGCGCCCACCCCCATTTAAGAGTGAGGAAATCAAAGGAAGGAGCTTCCCCCCCACAGACAGCCAACAGGTGAGGGGCACAGATAGTCTGGACCTTTCAGGTTTCCAGCTTACAGCTGGGACTCTGTCCCCTGGCTTACCCAGAAATGGGGTACTCAGTGCTTGGTGAGGCTGGGTCAAGATGGGCTTCTAGAGGGTGTGTTGGCAAAGGCCAGAAAAACCTATGCTCAGACAGCTAAGGCCTAGCGAGCCCACATTGGGGGACCACCATTTAGCAGTGTTCCCATGCAGAGTCAAGGTTAATAATGCTCATAGAGGCCTCCTTGAAAGGGAAGCCCGAAAAGACTCCATGGCTCTCTACAGGCTGTTGGTTGGGAAGCAGGAACCATCCAGCCTTGTGCTCACAAGCAGCTGGTGCACCAGTCTGCCATGGCCACAGCCGGTGTGTGCAGAAAACCCCCACAGTTGTGGTTTGAATGAGCATGCCCCCAGAGGCTCAGACGTTTGTCCCCAGTTAGCGACATTGTTTGGGTAAGTTTAGGAGGAGGTGAGGTCTTGCTGGAGGAAGCAGGTCACTGAAGGAGGACTTGGAGCTTTAAAAGCCCCAGGCCCTTCCCAGTGCACTCTCTACTTTCTCCTGCAGATGGCATTAGCAACTTCGAGGGGTAGGGGCTGGGGGTGCACACTAGGGGAAGGCAAGCTGGGGAAGGGCACTGCCCAGAAGGGATGAGGTGGAGGGGTGGATTCTTTGATCTCTAAGGGTCCCTTCGACCTGAGTTTATAACCCATGGCTGAAGGACTCAGGACAAGGACTGTAGCCGTTACTTTTCTATTGCTGTGATAAAACACTGTGACCTTTTATAAGGCAACTTATAAAAAAAAACATTTCACTGGGCTTGCGAGTTCCAGGGAGTGAGTCTGTGATGGTGAGCACAGGTGTGGGAGCAGGAGCATCAGCAGGCAGAAGGCAGAGAGCACACGGGCAACGGCACAAGTCTTCTGAAACCTCAAACCCGCACCATTGACACACCTCCCCTAACAAGCCACACCTCCCCTAACAAGCCACACCTCCCCAAACAAGCCACACCTCCCCTAACAAGCCACACCTCCTTTAACAAGGTCACACCTCCTAATCCTTCCCAAACTGTTTCACCATGTGGAAATCAAATATCCAAGCGTGAGCCTATGGGGGCTGTTCTCGTTCTAACCACCACAAAGACAGTATCAGTAATGGCCCCCACTGGCTGAATCTCACTGTTGTCACACCCCCTGTGCTCAGAGGCCTTTAGGTAACAATATGTCTCACAGCAATGCTGAGCTAAGAGGTCTGACTCCGGCCAAGTTACAGGTAAGGAAAGAGTATGGGAGGCTGAGATTCCAGAAGATTCCATCAGACTCCAATGCCAGGGGAAGTAGTGGGCAGCTCCAATCACACCCTGAAATGCCATAAGGTCACAGCTGTCAGTTGAATGCACTTCTAAGTGGACCACTTAATCCCCATGTGGCATGTAAACAGGATTTCTCAGTAGGGCACAAGCTCTGACCTGGGGGACAGAGTCCTCATCTCTGGATGCATGAGTCATGCATTCTCTCCACAGTCCCTCTGGGAAAGCCATCTTGCTGCCTCAGCCACAAGGTCCTCAGACATGCTGTAGTGTGGGCCACTGAACCTCACAGCCCCTAGAACCATAAACTGAAGAAACCTGTTGTGTGATATTTTGTTTGTGTTCTGACAAGTAAAGCTTGCCTGGAGATCAGAGGGCAGAGCTAGCCACTAGTTAGCCATAGAGGCCTGGGGTGGTGGCACACACCTTTGATCCCAGCACTTGGGAGGCTCATGCCTTTGATCCCAGCACAGTCGGGAGGTGGAGACAGAATCTCGGCCCCTATTCAGTCAGAGGATCTGGAGAGGTAAGAAGTCACTGGTGGTCGCTCCTTTGCTTCTCTGATCTTTACCCCAATATATGACTCCTGGTTTTTATTGATAAGTCTAATTAAGATCATGCTTCAGAAACCTCTTTTCTCTGTAAGTTACCCAACCTGTGACCCTCAGTCACAGCCAGGACAGTCACCCCATCCAGGTCTGCCAATGCCAATGCCAGATGTTTTCGCATTCTGTTCTATTCTGTTAAAAGAAAATTAAGCCCTTCCTCACCTGGGTGGTGCACACCTTTAATCCCAGCACTACCTCTGGGAGGCAGAGGTAGGTGGATCTCTGAGTTTGAGGCCAGGCTGGTTTATACAGAGAGTTTCTGGACAGCTGGAGCTATGTAGAGAGACCTTATCTTCTTGTATAATATTAGAGGGACCAGCCTTAATATTATACATCCCAGGGGCTCAGGAGAGAGAACTACTAATGGCGAGGACTATTTTCAGGAAATAGAATCTCAGCACACTGAGCTCTATAGTCCACTTGCTTTAATTCCTCTGGCATAACATCCTTTATACACAGCTTCAGTTCTGTTCTCGTGCCTAGCTCCTTTCTTGTCTGATTTCTCTCTGTTTATCTACTGTTCCCTCTTAAGTTCTATCTTAATTCTCTCGTTTTAATTCTGCCTCATCTAGGTCCTTTTCACCTTGTTCTTACCCAGTTAGTACTTCCCCATCTGACTCTTCCTTATCTTCCATCTCGTTCCTCTAGTCCTCTCTTCTAGCCCTTCAATCTAGTTCTTCCCCATCTCAGTTTGTTCCTCTCAAGTTCTTACCCATCTAGTTCTTCCATTCTCTTTTCTCTTCTCTATCTTGTGCCCTGAAAGTCTCGGTATATAAAGGGAGGGTCTGAGCTAAATTGTGTAAAGCTATATACTTAACGTCCACCTCTCCTAGGCGGTGTCTCCTTGTGGAATTTACCTTAGATCAGGAGACTTGCCTGTGGGCTGCTATCATTGTTAGTCCTCGGAAGTTGGGCGCCCACCTGGGTGGTGTTTCCTGTAGTCCTTGAAAGTGGCTAAGGGAGATATCTGATTCCAGAGAAAGCCTTTCCTGAGGCAGTTCTGCAAATACTTGGAATGTGTATGTCCAGAGAGTGATCAGTCCACACTGTCAGCCCTTCTTAGGGAAAAGTCAACTGGGAAAACTATGAAGGCACACATGATTTTCAGAACAGAAGACAGCTGATATATAACAAGGCAAGTAACACCAAAAACTCCTTGGGATTTGGCTTCCTCTGGAGGAATTCCCTGATCCCTCCAGGTAGTGACTTTGCCATAACCAGCGGAGTTCTTATGATATATTCCTGTGGCCTGCAGCATTATCTCTCAAACAAACAAATGATAATAATAATTAAGCCCTGAGAGTATGACAAGAAAACACAGTCAAGCCCGGGTGCTGTGGAATAATCCTTTTCTACACTGTGAATGTGTGTTGCTCTCCTTGGTTAATAAAAAGCTGACAGGCTGATAGCTGAGCAGAAAGTTAGGCAGGAAAGCCAAATTGAGAAGGATGGTAAGAAGGAGGGTGGAGTCAGAGGAGTCACCAGCCAGATGCAGAGGGAGCAGGAGATGACCATGCCATGCATACAAAGGTTTTCTATAACCAAATAGAAATATAGGTTAACTTAAAATGTAAGAGCTATTTAGCAATAAGCCTGAGCTATTGGCCAAGCATTTATCATTCACATCCAGCCTCTGAGTGGTTATTTGGGATCAGGCAATCGGGTCAGGAAACATCTGTTTACACTCAGGTTCCTTGCCCTGGCTTCGCCGTCAGTTAGCATGCAGTTCGTTGCTCTCCCTACACACCCACATGATGCTTGCTGAGCCCCAAGTAGAATGTCAACCTAAGTGGACTGTGCTGTCTCTTGAGTCCCTGTCAGCATGGCCTCATGAGACAAGGACCTTGTCCTGTGCAGCCTGGAACCACAGCCACCACATGAAGAGTGAACATGGGCAAGAGACTGTTCCCATCCCACCAACAGCCCAACACTGTCCCCACATCCCTTTCTACCTTCATTGATGGCTTTGAGCTGGATCCTTAAACACCTGCCTTCTTCTTCTACCCACCTGCATTTCCTGGTCCCCACTCTGCCCAATGGTGAGTGAGTGACCCGGATGCTGCACATCATGTGTTTTCTGCCACACAGGAGGCTGTGACAGACCCCCACACCCTGTGCCCTTGGCCTAGCTCTGCTCAGTCTCATCAGCACAACTTGGTGAGTAGAGTCTCCCCAGTGCTCCAGGCCAGGAAACAGGCCCACTTGACATGTGACATGTGACATGCAGGCACTACTGGCCCAGAGCAGCTCCCGTGGGGGACGGGGGGGAAGGAGACGGAGTCACTGCTTGTTAGAAGGCTGGGAGTGGACCCAGGAACACAACTGACTTTTTTAAAGTTTAGATTAGCATACAGAGTAACGGGTTAGGAAATCTTCACACATATGTGTTGTTATCCTTTGTCCCCATCTGTCCTCTTCCCCACATCCCTCCTCATGCCTCTGGACCCTCTGGCTAGATCCCTTCCCGTCCCCAGATGGTCCTCTCTTCTGCATTCTCAGCACTACTGTTCCATTCTCCCTCCCTTAGGACCTCTTTCTCCTCCTCCCAGGGTCCCCTTTCTAGTTCCATGGCCTATGCATCCATAAACACACACATATGTGCACACACATGTAATTTTAGGTCTAGGCTGCACGCGTGAGAGAATCATGTGACGTTTATCTGTGTGAGAGGCGTGTTGCACACAATCCCACTTCCGTGCATCTCCCTGAAAATACTTCGTTTCCATTTCATTTCATTCATGACTTCATTTTCTTTACAGCGGCACAAAAGTCCATGGTGTGTCTGGACAGACGGCTCAGTCCATAAAGTGCTCACCGCACAAGCATGAGCACCTGAGTTCGAGACCCAGCGACCACAGAAAAAGCCAGGCACGGTGGTGTGTGTCTGTAACTTCAGCCCCGGGGATCCCCACAGCTCACCAGCCAGCCGGGCTAGCCTATCGGTGAGCTCCATATTCAGTGAGAAACTCCATCTCAAAAACCAGCGTGCAGTGCCCGCGAGGCGGCATGGTACGCCAGACGCTGGCTGCCAATCCTGATGACCCAAGTGCAGTCCCGGGACCCACACAGTGGGAGGAGAGAATCAGTTGTCTTCTGGCCGCCGTCTGTAAGCTGTGTCTCATGTCATCTGTAGGCTGTACCCACCCGCGCCCACAAATGCAAAACAAATAAATAGATGTGAAAATGAGAAACAGAAATTAGTGAGAAGAGCAATCGTGGAAGGTACCCGATGTCAACCTCTGACTTCCACATGCACACTCATGCAGTGCACACCCACCCATGTGTACACCTGCACACACCCACATGAACACACACTCATGCAGTGCACACCCACCCACGTGTACACCTGCACACACCCACATGCACACACACACACTCATGCAGTGCACACCCACCCACATGTACACCTGCACACACCCACATGCACACACACACACTCATGCAGTACACACACAGCACCGTGCACACCTGCACACACCCACACGCACACACACATACATGCAGTGCACACCCACCCACGTGCACACCTGCACACACCCACATGCACACACATATACATGCAGTACACACACAGCACCATCTCTCCTTCTTTCTGCTTGGACCTGCACAGATATGGGCGCATGTCGGACATGTGAGAATCCCATTTTCCAGACAGCAAACTGGAGTTCACAAGAGCAAATGACATCTGCCCAATGTCACTTGAGGAAAGAGGCCACTCCCGAAACCTGCACTTTCCAGCTCTGGGATGTCCGAGGCAACTTTGGGAATTGAGGGATCAGCGCCCCCTCCCGGGAAGGCTGTTCAGTGGACTTCACTGTCCTCCTTCCCACTTTCCACTGTGGCAGTGGCTTGATGTGCAGCCCAGACAGAGAAAAGCTGCTAAGCTGGTCTCTCCAGTGTGCCTGGGACGAGGTTAGCAGAGGACTGACAGGAAGTGTGCTCTCTCGCTCTCTCTCTCTCTCTCTCTCTCTCTCTCTCTGACTTTTTATTTGTCTTTATTTATGCTTACATGTGTTTGCCTGGGTGAGTTAATAAGTACCACATGTGTGCAGGGGCCAGAAGAGGGTGCTGGATCCCCTAGAATTAGAATTACAGATAATTGTGAGGTACCCAGAGTGGGTGCTGGGAACTGAACCCTGGTTCTCTGCTGGAACAGCAAGTGTTCTTTACCACTGGGCTGCCTCTCCAGCCCTGTGGAAGGGCCTCATCGCTGCACAGTCAGTAGCTTGGAAAACAAACATACATTTTTTTTTTGTTACTGAAAAAGGGAATAACACAAAGAAACAAGCCCAGAGGAGTCTATGGAGGTAAAGAAGGGCATGGATAGGAGAAGCAGGTGGCACCAGGTTCTGTCCCAGGGGCCCAGACACCAGGTCCTATGTGAAGTAACAGAGGGAACTTGGATCTGTCGCTGGTGCTCAGAGCTCTACCCTCAAGCCAGAGGCCATTTCCTTCCCCCATGGTGGGTGTGTTCTACATCTGGCCACACACAAGGAACACACCCAAGGTATGGAGTGGAGGACCTGGGAGGGCACAGGGAACACAGAAAACAGGGTAAAGAGGCAGGTTACAGCCAGCACTAAATCACATCAGGCAGTGAACTCCACCAGGTCCCTGGCAAGGACGACACAGGAATGCTTGGGATTCAGGAAGATGGAGACGTGGGATGGGTCAGATCTACATATGCTTGTGCACGCCTGCGGAGAGAGACCCTTCTCCGCTCAGAGCCATGCCCCAGAATTCCCAGGGTCCTGTTCACCTGCAAGGTGTACCTCTGCACCCTCCATGGATCCTGAGAGTTCACCTGGCACAAGACACATCACCCACACTTGCACTCACACATGTACGCACACTCATACACACACTGCCTTAATTTCTTTTCTCTCCACTGGGACATCTCATCTTGACCAACCATACAAAGGTTGCCTGTGACCTTCTGTCTTCTCTGGTGGCTACTGTCACCCCGAGGCTGAGTGGCAGCCATATACCCCAATAGCAATGCCCGAGGCCCACCACCTCCAGACAGCATCCTCTGTGTCCCGCCACCTGAAATGTTAGCTGCCACACCAGCCAAGGCTCCCAGCTTCA
This sequence comes from Peromyscus californicus insignis, assembly GCF_007827085.1. Lineage (NCBI taxonomy): Eukaryota > Metazoa > Chordata > Mammalia > Rodentia > Cricetidae > Peromyscus > Peromyscus californicus. The sequence continues at coordinate 19,272,134 of NW_026294573.1, read as the reverse complement.
CCCCCGTGATTTGCTGACCTGTGCTCACTGCTTGCTTTGGAGAAGGCCAGTTGCCGGCTCCAGGTACTGTGGTGGGTCACCTGCACTGGGGTCCCTCCCAGCCCTCCCAGTAGGACTCTGCATGTGGTCGTTGTACTTGAGGGAAGGCTGGACGTTGCCTGGCACTACTCAGAAGTGACTACTTCCGGGCTTGGCTGGAGCAAGAGAAACCTTCATGTCTCACACCAAACACACCTACCTACATTCTTCCTGGAATCTATTTCCAGTACCCTATGGTGAATCCCTGAGCACAGCACAGTGCGCTAATAATAAGAAACCTACTGTTTGCACAGCACCTACTGTGTGCCAGGGGCTGCTCTGTGGGCTCCATGCTTGTGAACTCACTTAACGGGAGCCCAGTCTGATCTACACGTTGTCATCATCTTTCTAGGTCATGGCCACTCACAGCCACTAAGGACCAGAGCAGGGACTGAGACCTGGAAGTCTCCTTGTCCTGATGACGCCTGACAACTTCCCTCCATCACCTCAGAGGCCTCAAGTAAGTTCCTTCATTTCTGCCTCGCTGCAGCTGTGTCTGGAACTCCTTGCCTGATTCAAGTACTGTAGATACAGAGCTATAGTCTACATCTAGATTATTCGCCAAAGGCTGGTGTAATAAAGGTGTGGCCACATCGTAGAGGAAGGGAGAGATGAGCTAGAAAATGTAAGGGTGGGGCCTGGAGGGAGGTTTTCGGCTACTAAGGACTTGACTTTGAAGGGGATTGTGGGACCCCAACATCTTCCTCTTTGTCATCATCCTAGCCGTAAGGGGAACAGTTTTACCCCATGCTGTGGCCGCCACCATTGTGTGCCGCCATGATGAACAGTTTCCAAAGCATCATGGCCAGTGGGCCACAGGCTAAAACCTCCAAATGCAGAGGTGAAAGCCATGTGTTTATAAGACCCTTGTCCCACAGTGGGTGAGACAGCTCCCTCCACAGCTTGCCCATGTTCACTCAGCTGCTGCTGAAGTGACTGGAGATGGCAGGAGGCTTGTTTTCCCGTCTTCTCAGAGGAAGTCTCAGAGGAAGAAACCTGTGTGCTCACACAGGCCCAGGAAGCCTCCAAGCCTCCGGCCACGGATACCTCCACACCACGCATTAGCCCTGGTCACTGAAGCCCGGTAAGTGCCATGAGTCTGTTTGAGCTCAGGCAGTGGCTTGTAGAGCTGGGAAGGATGAAGAACAGTTCTTTCCCCTCCGGCCTGTGACTTGCCTCTGCAGCAAAGCTCAGTCTTGAAATCCTGTCTACTTCCACACATGCCACAAAAGCAGGCTCTCCCCCACCCCCATCCTTAGTAGCGTTGGGCCCCAGAACTGTCACACTGCCCTGGAGCCACATCTTAGAATTCTCAAAATAAGACCTGGCCCAACACCCTGGAGGAGACACACCCACATGTGAACAGTGGCAGATCTGGGGCGTGAAATTGCGGGTAATTTTTATTTCCTTCTTCGTACTTTCCCACAGCTTCCAGATTTTTCTACAGTGAATATGCATCGCTGTTATAATTAGAGAAAAAATAAAAACACTGTGGTGGGTTTTCTTTTTTCCTCCCAGGAGACATGGCGTCGGAAGGCTTCCAGCCATTGAGTGTCAAAGGCGCCAAGCTTGTTCACCCAGAAAAGGAAATGGGAGAAGACCACCCTCACTGGTTGGTGCTCGCCATGGTACAGACACCTCATCTGTTGTCTCAACTACTCAAGAGCCTGGTGCTCTGGTCCCCATTTCATCAGTGGGGATATTGAGGCATGCAGATGGGGCACCTCGTCCATGTTCACTCAGCTGGTACTTGGTAGAGCTAAAATCGAACCCAAGATCATCTTGTTCTCTCTACCTCTGGTAGGAAATTTGATTTTAAAACATGCAGAGGACCAGTCACGCCCCAGCAGCTATCAAGAGACCATAACCCAGAATGACCTCTGTCATCTGTCTTTCTCGTCTCTTTTTTAAAGATTTGTTTGACTTGTGTGTGTGTGTGTGGGGGGGGGGGGGCCAGATTCCTTCAGAAGCCAGAAGAGGTCATGGATCCCCTGGAGCTGGAGTTACAGGCAGTTGTGAGTCACCAGTGTGGATGCTGGGAACCAAACTCAGGTCTCCTGCAAGAGCAGCCCACGCTGCTAACTACTGAGGCTTCTGCCTCGCCCCCACTCACCTTTTCCTTCAGGACTGAGGCTTGACTTGTGTTCTGGGCACATTGGCTGAACTGGCCACACTGGAGCCCACTACACACAAAGCCGCAGTAGGTATGGCCACCGTTGGCTCTCTTCTCTTGGAAACAATAACCATAAATACGGCAAGATCTGTTGACCCAGGGAGTCCGTTGGCAAAGAATGGATTGCTTAGAAGAATCCAGAAAGAAGAAGCCATGTGCATAAAGATGTCTGTGTCAGTGTCAACCACTGCCGCAAAGAACTGCCATTTCAATAGCCTGATGAGAAAGACTACAAAAGGTACATTATCGACAACGGATAAATAGTATGCCAACTTCTGCAAGGCTCCTGGTGGTGCCACCTTCTGATGAAGCCCTTCTCTTCCTGAATGGGGCTAACTCAACGGTCCAGAGGTGGTGGAAGTACCCTCATGTAACTTCCAAGGTGAGGTCATGCAAAGTGTTGCAACATCTGCCTTGGTCTCCAAAGCTCCCTCTGGGGAAGCCAGCTGCTACATCATGAAGACTCTTGGGTGCACCTTGGAGGGGCCCAAATGCAGGGTAGCAGAGTTTCCTGCCCTGGCAAGCTTAGCAGTGTGATGGCACAGATATGAAGTGGCGCAAGAGATGCGGATGCCAGAGAGGACATGTTTTATGATCTTATGAATGCAAAGATCAAGAATGTCAAAATTCCAGAGCTGCAGAGATGGATCGGTGAGTTAAGGGCTTACCACGCAAACAGGACTTGAGCTTCGATTCCCAGCATCCACACAGACAGCGGAGCACGGGGGTGCATGCCTGTCATCCCAGTGCTAGGGAAACAGACAGGAGGAAGCCCGGAGCATTTGGACCAGCCAGTCTAGCTGAATCAGTGAGAGACCATGTCTCAAAAAAACAAAAACAAAAGCAAAAACAAAAACAAAAAAAACAGGCAGGGCATGGTGGTGCACACCTTTAACCCCAGTACTCTGGAGGCAGAAGCGGGTGGATCTACGTGAATTCAAGAGTTCCAGGCCAGCACACACATACACATATAAACACAAAAGTCAAAATTCACTTGTACTTTATAAATGAGGGGTATTAGCTGTCTTTGCTTGTGGAACAGTAGTAGCAGAATAGGTCAGGACCCACCCCCCCTTTCTTTCATGTATACAGGTGTTTTGCATGCTTGTATGTCTGTGCACCACATGTGTGCAGCGCCCGCAGAAGCCAGAGAGGGACTGGAGTTGCAGATGGTTGTAAGCCACCGGGTGGTTGCTGGGAATTGAACCCAGGTCCTCTGGAAGAACAGCCAGTGCTCTTAACTGCTGAGCCACCTCCAGCTCCACATCCTTTAGTTTGCATTGTGACTGGGCAAGCTGTCCTACAGGCAACAGTGGACCTCAATCAAAATGTTTTAAATGTTTAAAGATTGTCTGTTCCACTAAGAACCTGAGGCTCCATCTTAAAAAATGTTTTTAAACTATTATTTCCCACTCACTGTGTAAAATGTAGACACATACAGCCAGGCTGCGGCCAGGGAAGAGGGAAGCTGCTTAAGAGAACATGTTCACGTGACTTGCAGCCCTGTAAAATACACACACACACACACACACACACACACACACACACACACAGAGAGAGAGAGAGAGAGGGGGGGGGGGAGTATTCATGCACAAAAGACAGAAAAAGAATGTATTAGGAGACAGGAATTATGGGTAACTTAAAATTGTCCAATATCACTTAAGAAGCATCATATTGTCTTGAAAAACATGGGAAAGTGGCCAAGGTATATGTAACACATTTCTACAGGGTGTCTACCTAGAAAGCAAACACAATCCTCAAAGGAGCCAGCTTTTTGGTCACCACCAATGCCCCTGCCCAGAGACTCCCTGTGGAGACTCCCCATCCCATGGGGCAGGAAGGCAGAGATGCTTTAGCCCCATGGTCCAGCAGGGCCTGAAGTGCAGCCATAGCAGGTAGAGGGGAGGAAGGCGGCAATGCGTGGTGAACGACCAGAGCGGTCTTGTGCCCAGTGGCAGAGAGAGAAGGGGGCACCCTGGACCTGGGCATCCTCCCTGGCATCCTTAGGTCAGAAACCATACAGAGTATGCCCTGGAACCCCCGCAAACTGCACTCCAGTTGAGAGGATGGTCAAGTGGCCTGGAGCCAAAACTTTGCTCCCCAGACCCAGCGCCACTTGGTTTCTGGTGGAAGTTGAGCCCTCAGCCTTCAGATGTCATAGCAAGGGCACTGCCTGGCAGCCCCTCCAGGACCCCTTGCACACAGCCTTCTCTACTGTGACCCCACAGATTGGGTTTAAGAGCCGTCCCTCATGGTGTCCCAAGCACCAGTTCGATCCACTGTGCACCTGCAAGCCAAGGCCCTTGGGTTCCTCACCCGAGCACTTCTTGCCCTACTGACCCAAACAGGCAGAGGGTTCTCGAAGCTTCAGAGCTGTGGGAGATACCACTGAACCGAACTGTAAAAATAAAATATTCTGACAGGGGCTGGGCATGCAACTTGGGGAGAGAGAGAGCCTGCCTGCCTAGCATATGTGAGGCCCCAAGTTTGATCCACAACAACACACATGCATGTACATGTAAACAGACATGGGGGGGGATTAAAACAAGTAAAACTAAAACGAAACCACAACAAGAAAAAAGCTGAGGAAATGTTCGCACAAAGAGAACATTAGAATCCGAGTTGGTGACGTCAAGCTACTTGTACAATCCTGAAAACCTAAGCTTGCCCTGGAACCTATAGAAAAAGAAACACGACTCCCAAAGTTGTTCTCTCTCTCTCTCTCTCTCTCTCACACACACACACACACACACACACACACACTACTGATAATAAATAAAAAATCTTTCAAATCATTAACTCGTAAAGAACTCATACAAGTTAGTTGAAAAGATCAAGATGCCAGTGGATAAGATATTAGTCCCGCGCGCGCGCGCGCGCACACACACACACACACAGACACACACACCCCACACTATTGATAATAAATAAATTTTTTTCAAATCATTAACTTGTAAAAAACACATGTGAGTTTGAAAAGTTGAAAAGATCAAGATGTCAGGGGATAAGATACTAGTTCCTAAACAATGGAAAGTAAATAAAAATGGCTGTGGATATTGCTCAGCCGCCAGAGGGTGTGGGTTCCACTGAAGCAGAGAGGAATGGAGCACCCACCCACCCCCAACCCCACAACCAGAACACCAAGCGAAAGTTTTAAAATAGCTCCTTTTGTTCACATTTTAAAATCATTTCCTAAGACCCCGTCTGGGAGCCACGGCGGTGGAACACCTCCCCCGCCCCACCCCCTCCCCCCTTCAATGTTCACACTTTCATTTCCCATTTCTGATTATTTCTTCTGAACTCCATACTCCGGGTGCAGCCCCAGATGTGTGCTCGAGGCTGTCCGCTGTGACTAAATGTGTCACCGTGAGAGCCGAAAACAACCGAATCCTGCTCACCGTGGGATAGGCAGCAGTGAGGGGACCTGACCAAAATCTAGAGTTGCAGATGATGTGGGGATGCTTGCGACATAGTCTGTTAGTGACAGAGAATAAAGCCCTACAACTCTCAAAGGAAAAAGAACCCCCTAGCCAACGGGCTGTCCCTGAGGGCTCACCCTGAGTTGCGCTCGGTGGGGGAAGTGGGAGTGAGGCTGCTTCCAAGCTTCCTGCCCCCTGAGCTTTCCATTCTCAGTGAGAATGACTTTAGTCATCACTTAAACAATTTAAAAAAAAAAAAAAAAAGATAGTCCCCGCCTCATCCCTGTCATTTTCTTTTTTTTTTTTTTTTTTTTTTTTTTTTTTTTTGGTTTTTCGAGACAGGGTTTCTCTGTGTAGCTTTGCGCCTTTCCTGGAACTCGCTTTGGAGACCAGGCTGGCCTCGAACTCACAGAGATCCGCCTGGCTCTGCCTCCCGAGTGCTGGGATTAAAGGCGTGCGCCACCACCGCCCGGCCCCTGTCATTTTCTTAGTGAAAAATTTCTTCATATGTCAGTTGAGTTTGTCTGGGTAAAGGTTTGGGGGTGGAGGAGTGTCCGTGAGCAGTACTTTCATGAATCCTTCTTACCCTTGGCTGGCATCGCCTAGCTATCTCTATTTAGATCATTTCTCCTTTGCCATTCTGGAAGCTTCTGAAAGACAGAAGCCCAGTGTCTGTTTTATTCCTATCTAGCCATGCCACCGACACCAGTAAATCACAGGGCTGCCCCATGCAGATATGTTTTAACCTGGGATGGACAGAGGGTGCCAAGAATTGCCTGTGGGCTGAAGAGTGGCACTGTGGTACACAGGAGGGGAGGGACCCTGAAAACCAAAAGGAGGGGATAAAGATACAGGTGTGGCGTCCCTGCCTGCTGATCCTTGAGGATTTGTGCCCAATCCACACTAACCCACGAGGGCCCACTCAGGGCCTAGCTAGGCGAGGAGCTCAAGCCCCCCATTCTTAGTCACCCGGCCTCAGCGTTCCTGGGTCATACAGAAGCTGGAAGTGATCCAGCTTCATGCCGTAATGATTTATTTCTACAAGACATCAGATAAGGAAAGCCGGTGTAGAATGTCAAGTTGAAAAGTAACTCCAGAGCATTGCAGGATTTTCCCTTCAAAAAACAAAACTGCCAAGAGTGAAACCGATCCTGGGCCAGAGACGTGGGACCGACTTCATTTCTTTTCATTTACATTGATTACATTTATTTTCTGGTCAAAATGCAAAGCAGGCAACCCCCAGATTCCTGCAAAGACCCTTGAGTTCCAGAAGGGTCTGTAGAAATTGGGAGCAATTTCTTAAACTGCTAAAGAAGAGACAAAATACTTTTCTTTTGGCATATGTGTGTGGTGTGAGCGCACGTGTGTGTGTGCGTTCACATATGTATGTGGTGTGAGCACACATATGTGTGTGCGTTCACATATGTATGTGGTGTGAGCGCACATATGTGTGTTTGTTCACATATGTATGTGGTGTGAGCGCACATGTGTGTGTGCGTTCACATATGTATGTGGTGTGAGTGCACGTGTGTGTGTGTTCACATGTGTATGTGGTGTGAGCGCACGTGTGTGTTCACATATGTATGTGGTGTGAGTGTACATGTGTGTGTGTTCACACAGTATGTGGTGTGAGCGCACATGTGTGTGTGTGTTCACATGTGTATGTGGTGTGGGCACACGTGTGTGTTCACATATGTGTGTGGTGTGAGCACACTTGTGTGTGTGCGTTCACATATGTATGTGGTGTGAGCGCACATATGTGTGTGCGTTCACATATGTATGGGTGGGCATGTGTGAGCATGTCCGTGAAGTCCCAAGGTTGACAGGTCTACCTCCATTGCCCTCGTCTATCTTGCTCATGAAGGCAGGCAGGGTCTGTCAGTCAAGCCCTGGGTTGATGATTCAGGGCCAGTCTCATCTGGCCAGCGTGCCCAGAGACCCCTAGTGCTGGGATTACGGGTGGTTGCCATGTAACGCAGCATTTATGTGGGTTCTGGGGTTTGAACTCAGATCCTCGTGTTTGTGAAGCAAGTGCGTTATCCACTGTGCGTGTCTCCAGCCTGCGGTGAAATTGTTTGGAGGCTTTGAAAATAGCGTTTCCAAAGAAAGAGAGAGCAAGAGAGCCCAGGCGTCTCTGACTAGTCACCAGGGGCTGACTCCCAGTTCTCGATCCACTTGTCCCCAACTCTCACGTGCTGGGATTCCAGATGTGGCCAAGCCTTCTCTAATCCTCCTGCTTTCCCAGGCCCTACTCTCCCGTCCGTCTCGACTAAACCGGACCGGCCTCTTCCACACTGAAGTCTGGGCCAATACACTTGCCCAGGTGGCGCTGGAGCCGCTGGGCTCTCTTAGCATCCCCCGGGAGGCTGCTGAACATCCCCACAGAAAAATCCCCTTGGCCAGCTCTGGGCTGCCCCACCCTGTGCGGGGCCAAGAAGTCCACCTGGCTAGAGCCCCTGCCAGCATGGGAGGTGACAGCTTCCAACCCAGTGCTATGGGGGGAAGGGAGGGAGGAGAGAGGGAGGGAGGGAGGGGGGGAGGGAGGGAGAGGAAGGAAGGAGAGAGGAAGGGAGGGAGGGAAGAAGGGAGGGAGGGAGGGGGAAGAGAGGGAGGGAGGGAAGGAAGGAAGGAAGGAAGGAAGGAAGGAAGGAAGGAAGGAAGGAAGGAAGGAAGGAACCTTGGCGCTATAGATGAAAGAAGATAGTTTGCTCTTATTTGGGGAGGGAATCAGAACAGGGGGACTCTTGAGGAGACAGGGGTTTGTCATTTTCTTATTTATGACATGGGATCAGAACGCAGCAGCAGCTTCTTTTCCTTTTGTCCTGGGTGCATCAAGGTCCTCTCTCCAATCGTTCCTTCTGAATGCAGACCTAGGGACATGTTCCGTTGGAGCCAAAAATGCATTTTGTGGAGACAACGTCACCGATCCTTGGAGAACTTTCACGAACCATCACCTCTGCCAGAGGCCCGGCGCCTTCCTTTCTTTTAGGTGGCACCCACTGCTCCATGTGGCTCAGGCGCCAGCCACGCGCATGCACGTCCTGGGTGTCACCGGGTGCAGGGCCCCTGGAGGGATGGCAGCAGCGGCCTCGCTTCGCCCCGACCCAACTGCCACCAGGCCTAGCAGTCTGCCGGGCGCAGGCCGAGAAGAGGGTGCAGAGGCGCGCAAGGCCCATGCGTGAACCGAGCTCGGGGCAGGTGTCGCCCCTCCCCCTGCCCTGCCCGGCCCCGGGGTGCGAAGTGTCGCTCGCTAGATGGCTGCGTCCGTTCGCCACAGGAAGGAGGGAAGGAGGCCGGAGGTGCCTTCACGACACGTCGCGGCCCTGACAGATCTGATAAAGAGGAAGGAAGCCGGCGGCGCTGCGGATCTGAGCTGACAACTCCCCAAACTGCCGGCGGCCTGCAGCTGGCCTCCCGCCGTTTGCAGAAGTGGCGCCTGAGAGAGGGTCGCCTGCGCCCCCTGCCGGGCATTTGTAGAAAGCCCAGGTGACAGCCAGAGCTTTGGGACCAGGGTCCACCTCTTGGGTGGGTGTGCACAGCTTGTCCGAGCCTGGGGCCTCTTCACTTCTGCTTGTTGCAAGAGATGTGCCCCCAGAGAATAAACCCAGTGCTGAGTGCGCCCCAGCTGGGTCTCAGTTTACCTGATAATCTAATTCGTTTGGTTGGCAACCTCAATGAAAAAAGCAGGCGTGCTTCAGAGTACAGAGCACAACAGTCCATCACTGGGACAGCCATTTCCAAGCTGACCTTAAACAAGTGACTTACCCCCGTGGGCTTCAGTTTCCTCATCCACTAAATGAGAATGCTCTATATTAGGATCGTGAAAGAACTCTAATATGGTGAGGCACTTAGAACAGTTGTTAATGTGATAGGTACACGCTTGTTAGATGAAGCATTTAAAACGGCAGCGTGGCTGGGAAGCCTGTCAGCACTGCCTGAGAGGGGATTTTCCTGAGGCCTGAATTACAGAGCAGAGTATATGTTCTCTTTTGCCAGACGCTCCATGTGCACTTGAACCTGCATCCTGAAGTTGCTGAATGTAGAATTCTACACACATCAGCTAGGTCTATTTGGTTGTCGTTTAAATTTTTCCTCCCCCTCCCCTCTTTTCTTTGAAAAAAAAATCTTTTTTGAGACAGAGTATCATATATCCCAGGCTGGCTTTGAACTCACTAACTAGCCAAGGATGACTTTGAGTTTCATAGCGCCGTGTCTTTACCTCCTGAGAGCTGAGACCACAGTTTCCATGGTACTAGGGATTGAACCCAGGGCTTCAGGCTTGCTAAGCAATCACTCTTGCATCCGGGCTACACACCGAGTCCCATTTCCTCCTTAGGCTGAGAGCCCGATCTGCCTGGTTGTCTTCCTTGTGGCGGCTTCTTCACCGAGTATGGAACTTTTTTTTTTTTTTTTTTTTTTTTGGTTTTTCGAGACAGGGTTTCTCTGTGCAGCTTTGCGCCTTTCCTGGGACTCACTTGGTAGCCCAGGCTGGCCTCGAACTCACAGAGATCCGCCTGGCTCTGCCTCCTGAGTGCTGGGATTAAAGGCGTGCGCCACCACCGCCCGGCGAGTATGGAACTTTTATTGGCGGACTTCCCCCAGCTGCAAAGCCATCCTGGCCTCCCTGTGGCACCCTCATTGGCTCTACACCGTTTGTCTGGTTGTTTTAAATGGTCAGCAGTTTCGCCAGGATGTGCTTAGGTGTGTTTTTATTTTGCATGGACTTTACAGATGTTTTGTGGATTTGGGGGTTGACTCCTTTAATTAGCTTTCAGAAAATTCTCAGCCATTATCCATCAAGCGCAGCTCCAGCCCACTGCCCTGTCCTGCCCTTCCAGGGTTTCATTACACACGTTCAGGCTGCGTTATCCTCTTGTGAGGGTCTTGTTTTCCTGGTTTTCAGTTGTTTGGGATAGCGCTCTCTCTCTCTCTCTCTCTCTCTCTCTCTCTCTCTCTGTAAGCATGTGCACACGTGGAGTCCAGATTGCTCCCACAGATTAACCTACAGCTCAATGTTTTAGCAAGACTAGCTGGCCAGCAAACTCCAAAGACACCCCCGCCTCCCCGCCCCGTCTCCACCTCCCCAGTACCGAGGACACTTGGAATAGGCAGAATCCTACAGTATGTGACCTTTGGTGTCTGGCTTGTATCACAGAACAGTTTTTCTGGTTTGTCCATGCTGTGGCATCTGTCAGTACTTCATGTCTTTTCATGTATTACTCACTGTACGGACCTACAAGCCAGTCCACTAGTCAGACACGTGAGCTGTCTCTATCATTTGAGTTCTGCAGACGGCACAGCTGTAAAGATGCTTCAAGATGCTGTGAATGCATTACCCGCCCTTCTGCTTTCATATCTAAATTCCTTCCTTCCCCCACCCTGTTCCCAGCTCTCTCTGAAGCGCCCCCACCCCCACCTCCGTGCATCATTGTCTCCCTCTTGCTTCGCTTTATTAAACCTGGCCACATAAGGCCATTTTCAAGCAAATATATAATGTGCTTTGTGCATGCCCCCCCCATATCCCATCATCCTCTGTAGCTAGAGTTTTCCTTCCTGGCCCACAGTCAGGACAAATCTCTAGCTACAAATGGCACCCAACGTGGGGCAAGAGTTTCCACCTAAAAACTGAGAAAAAGGATTCTAAAATGGAGCTAAAAACAGCTTCCTAATTGTCTCTCTCAAATGAGCGGCAGCTGCCGGTTTGAGCTACTGGTGGGTTCCTAGCGTGTGCGCTCGACCTGCAGTATGGCGGGAATGAGGCCTCTGCAAGTGGCACATTAAGCTGCATGGTGGATTTAGCCTTTGCTGGTACAAAACAAAAAAAGAGGTTTCTGGGCTACACGCTGCTTGGATAAAAGCATAGACCCACGATAGCTCCCAGAGCTGGTGGTAAAGTACCACGCCATGTTGGGAAGCTGAGGTGGGCGGAGCCAGCAGCCACAGCTGCTGCAGTTTAAAGCAATAGATTCACAATAAGACAGATTCAGATGTAATAGTTTAAAATGTGTGTAAAATATACGTAGGCTTGAAAGAGACAAAAAAGGTGATATATACAGTTATAGAAACAAATACATAGTTTTAAAAAATAAAGTCTTTAAAGAGACAGTAAAATTAATATAAAAAATAAGCCACATAAAGATGAATATTACACAGAGAATCTGGATTGTGTTGTCTTTGGGATTTTTAACTGCAGAAAAACATTTGATTGTAAAAGCTGTTGAGTTATGCCAAAATGTATATTTTAAAGGTACCATGACTTCAAAATTTGAATATAAGGATATGTTGCTTTGGAAAGGAGACTCTGCTTTTGTTTCCACAGAAAGTCAGAGGCTATGGATTTGTTCCAGATTAAGATACATAAGGTTTGACCAGCCAAGACCCCCTGAAAGGTCTCCGATGACACCATGGCCCAGATGATCCAACATCCAGAATGGTTTCAAGGCAACTGGCTCAGACGATACACCCTCACGGACTACTCCATAATCCTAAAATAGTCTTTGTGTCCCCATAAGATACAGCACCCCCCTCCAGCAGGAAGTAGTAAGAGAAGCTACGCCCAAATTCCCAAATATACCAAGCTGACTTTGGAGATGTGTAAAGGTTAAAAGCTTCCTTTTTAAGAAAAGAAAAGGGGAAGTGCTGTGGGATGGTCTGTATGTCAAATGTGTTGCTGATTGGTCAATAAATAAATCACTGATTGGTCCGTGGCTAGGCAGGAAGTGTAGGCGGGACAAGGAGGAGAATAAAGCTGGGAAGTGGAAGGCTGAGTCAGAGAGACACTGCCAGCCGCCATGATGAGAAACAGCATGTAAAGATGCCGGTAAGCCACGAGCCATGTGGCAAAGTAAAGATTAATAGAAATGGGCTGAATGTAAGAGTGAGAGCTAGACAATGATAGGCCTGAGCTAATGGCCAAGCAGTTTAAATAATGTAAGAGTCTGTGTGTTTGTTTTATAAGTGGGCTCTGGGACTGGCGGGACTTGGTGGTGGGAGCTGGAGAAAAATTCTCCAGTTACAATCCTCCCTTTCACGGCCCTCCCCTCCCACTAGGCCCCTTTGTTCCCCCGGAGTTTCATTTCTACTTCCATATGTCATCTGTACACATATGACTGTATGTATCTATATAAAATCAGGACTCCCAAATGAGAGAAATCAGGCCGTTTACCTTAGAGATTCTGGGGTAATTCACACGGTATGATCTGGCACAGTGGTAGTTACCTTCCTGTAGAGGACACAACTTTCCTGTTCTCTTCCTCTTCAGTTTCTTCAAAGAGAGACTGGAGCAGGCTGCTCCAAGGCGGGGAACAGCTTCCTTCTTTTTTTTTTTTTTTTGGTTTTTGGTTTTTGGTTTCTCGAGACAGGGTTTCTCTCTGTAGTTTTGCGCCTTTCCTGGAACTCACTTTGTAGCCCAGGCTGGCCTCGAACTCACAGAGGTCCACCTGGCTCTGCCTCCCGAGTGCTGGGATTAAAGGTGTGCGCCACCACCGCCCGGCACAGCTTCCTTCTTTATGGCTGAAAATACTCCCATTGTGTATGAACCACAGTTTCTTTCCTTTTTTTTTTTTTTTTTTTTTTTTTTGTTGTTGTTTTGTTTTTTGAGACAGGTTTTTTCTGTGTAGCTTTGGTGCCTTTCCTGGAGCTCACTCTGTAGACCAGGCTGGCCTCAAATTCAGAGATCCGCCTGCCTCTGCCTCCCGAGTGCTGGGATTAGAGGCGTGTGCCACCACTGCACGGCTAAACCACGTTTTCTTAATGCATCCCTCTCTTGTTGGGACACCTGCCTGGATCTATAGCTTAACTATTAGAATAGTGCTCCGATGAACACTGATGTGTAAGCACCTCTGGGATACGTTGGCTTGGGGGCTTTTAGGTTAATAAGCAGGAGTGGTATATCTGGGTGATTTAGTTCCAGTGTAAATTTTTTGGGAACCTCCATTCTGACTTGCATAGTAGCTGCACCAGCTTGCATTCCCACCATCTGAATGGGGGCTGTTCTTCCTCACATCCTTGCTAGCACTTGCTATTTGTCTTTTAATTATACAATGCGTCTGTGTGTGTGTACACAAGTGCAGGTGCCTCGGAGGCCAGGGGCGACAGATACTCTGGAGCTGGAGTAGGAGGTGGTTGGGAGCCACCCAGTGTGGATGCCAGGATGCCAACTCAGGTCTGCAAGGAATGAGTGCCCATCTGCTCAGCAGTTTCTCCAGCCCTGGGAGGCATTTGTTTCTTGGTAATAGCCATTCTGGCTAGGGTAAAATGGACTCTCTCAATAGAGTTTCAATTTGCATTTCCCTGTTAGTTAAGGATGTTGAACGGTCTTTCAAATATTTACTGGTCATTTGTTTCTTTTAGGACTATAGTCAGTTCATTTGCCCACCTACTGATGGTTCATTTTTTAATTAAAAAAGAAAATCTATACAGATCCTAGACATTAGTCCCTAGTCAGATGGACAGTTGGTGAAGATTTTCTTTCAATCTGTAGGCATCTCTCCACTCTGGTGATTGCTTTTGCTGTGCAGCAAGCAGCTTTTGAATACCCTGCAATCCCACGTGTCTGTTCTCGATGGTATGCCCTCACCTGTGGTGGTTAGTTTTAAATGTCAACTTGCCACAACTTAGAGTCACCTGGGAAGAGAGCCCCAGTGAGAAATTGTCTAGATGGGGTTAGCTTGTGGGTAGGTCTGTCTGTGGGAGACTGTCGACTCACTGACCCAGCCTACTGTGGCGGCACCATCCCTTAGGCTGGGCCCTGAACTGTCTAAGAGTGAAGGGCGATGATGAGCAAAAACAGCAAGCTGGTGGCATGGTTGCCTTCATCTGCTCCTTCCCTGCAAGGATTAACATGGAAATGTAAGCCAAATAAAGCCGTCCTCCTCAAGGACATCTTTGGGCAGGGTCTTTTGTCACAGCAACAGGAAAGAAACGAGGATTGTGCTACATTTTATGCTCTCCCCTAGCTGTGTTTCATGCCTTATGTTATTGTGGCTTTGACCCATTCGAATCAACTTTTGCACAGGGTGAGAGTTGGGCATCTAGTTTTGTTTTTCATGTGGATATCTAACTTTCCCAGCACCATTTATTGTCTTTTCTCCAATGTATTTTTGACACCTTTATCAAATATTAGGTGCCAGTAGCTATGAGTTTATTTCTAGTCTATTCCATTGGTCTACATGTCTTGAGTTTGAGCTAGTACCATGCTGTTTTTGTTACTATGACTCCGAACATAATTTGCTATCTCTAACATTGTTCTATGATTATTCTGGCTGTTCAGAGTATTTTTCTTTTCCATATAAACTTCAGGATATATAGATGGATAGTTTCGTGAAGAATGGTACTGGAGTTTTGGTAGGAAATGAGTTAATCTTTTCTAAGAAATCAGAAAAAAAAATTTCATCAACAATAGCTTCAGAAGCCTAGATATAAGCCTAACTAAAGAGAAAAGATTTCTATGATTCAATGAATGTAAGAAAATCCTCTCATGTCTACAGGCCAACCTGATCTAGACAATCCCTCTAGACTCTCTCCCACAAGTTGAGAAACCCACCACACCAGACCAGATCACACGTGGGTCTGATTCCAAGTCTGAGGTAGTTGGCATCTTTTAAAGGAAGAAGACTATTTGCACTTAGGAGTACTGGGAGAGATTTGCTAGTTGCTGTAACTGGGTTTTTATTCTGGTTTGGATTATTGCTCCTTTCTTTCTCTACTTGCACTAGGGGTTTCTTGCTGTGTTGGACACAATGGATCCTTTCCTAGCTCTCTTTTGCTCATGGAATATGCAATCTATTCTTCTCCAGTCTCCTTTCCCCCCATGTTTAAGGGTCCTTTAAGTATTTTCTGCAACACTGGTGTGGTGGTCGTGATCTGTTTTAGTTGGTGCTTGTCTTGAGATGGCCTCCTTGTTCTCTCAATTTTAAGAGAACTTCACTGGATATAAGAATCTCGGTTGGCTGTTATTTACTTTCAGGACTTGAAATGATGCCGTGTTTCCTGGCTTTGGGGTTTCTATTGGGAGGTCTGATGTTATTCTCATGTTTCTGTGCACTACTAACTTTTCTCTTACAACTTTTTATTCGAGACAGGGTTTCTCTGTGTAGCCCTGGCTGTCCTGGAACTCTCTGTAGACTAGGTCGGCCTCAAACTCTCAAGAGATCCACCTGCCTCTGCCTCCCGAGTGCTGGCATAAAGACAGAGAAAATCTTGTCTTGAAAAACCAAAATAATTTCTTTCAAAACAGGACTTTATATAAGCTTACATTTTTCCTACTTATTTTTCCTCCACCACCCAGGTCTCCTTCTGAAGAAACTGATGTTAGCAGTTTAACTTCTCATTTGTTTAATGTGAGTATATGGTAATTATACTGACTTTCAAAATCCTTAAATTTATTTTATGTATCTAGATGTTTTGTCTGCCTGTGTCTGTGCATCACGCGCATGCCTGGTGCCCAAGGAGGCCAAGAGGGTGACAGATCTCCTAGGACTGGAGATACAGCTGGTTATGAAACACCATGTGAGTGCTGGGAGTTCAAACCCAGGTCCTCTGGACCAGCGCTCTTAATTGCTAGGCCACTCTCCAGCCCCTGATTTCTGATATTTAATGTTGTATGTAGACATTCAACTGAATTCTGTTGAGAATTTCCACCCTGTTTAGGATTACACAAACGCCATCATTCATCCACGCCCATGCCTTCCAGGCCCGCTGCGCTGCTGAGGTGACCTCACAGCAGCTGTGAAAAGCAGAGGGACGGCAGCTGTGACGGGACATGGCTTCCACCTCATGCTCTTGTCACAGTTTCTGGAAGTTACTGGTGAAGTTTTTATCGGGTTAAAAAAAATTACTGGTCCAGGGGCTGGAGTCAGCTTGACAGTTAAAAGTGTTTATCGCTCTTGTTCAGGACCACATCAGGCAGCCTGTCACTCCAGCCCCAGAGGATTCTTCTGCTCTCTGCAGGCACCCCTACATACATGAGCGTGTGTGTGTGTGTGTGTGTGTGTGTGTGTGTGTGTGTGCATAAAAACAAAATATTTTTAAATGTGCCCTATTTTGCTAAGAGTATCAGTTTTTACTAAATCATTCACTACACCAGTTGTGAGTTAACAGCATTTCATTTTCCTTCCTAGTAAATGTGCTGAATCATATCAGAAAAGCACTCTCAAACACTTTTACACCAAGTTATTTCCATGAAGGAGACAAAAGACTCCTCTGATAGTGAAAATATATTTATTTACTTTTTTAATATAATAGCTGCCAGCAATCTACTGGTGTTGATGTTCCAGAGAGAAGAAAGAAAATGCAAGCATTCTGTAATGGGCTTTCATCCCTACCCAAGGAATTCTAGAAACAAAAACTCCAATCCTGTTTGGTCAGCATTATGGCTTGGGTGCTGAGTTTTTATGGCTTGGGACTTAAATTTTTTCCACACACTTTGATAATTGTAAAGATGAACCTTTAGAAGTCTACTGTGAATTTCACTAACAAACGTGCTCTCTCTCTGAACCAAATGTTGATTATTGCCAGCCGAAGAAACTGGTGAGTCCATTACAACTTGATGAGGTGTAGACCAAAATCTTCACTAAAAATAATTTCTACTTCCCCTCATTTTTACTTTGTAGATATTTCCTAAATGAGTTTAAATATGAAGAAATAAACCCTATCTACATGCAACTCTGGCAAGATTCCAGAATAACTCAGCCAAAGTATAAATGCCTACCTTCTAGAGCTGATCCACCTAGTGTACAAATCACTCAGAATCTCTTCATAGTATGCAAACTGCTCAAGAGTTTAGAGCTATGAAAGCTAATGCTACTGAGAAAATCTTATCTGCACTGCATTGAAAATCTGTATCTACAGAACAAAGGAAGTTACAGGAATT
This sequence comes from Peromyscus californicus insignis, assembly GCF_007827085.1. NCBI lineage: Eukaryota > Metazoa > Chordata > Mammalia > Rodentia > Cricetidae > Peromyscus > Peromyscus californicus. The sequence goes on along the minus strand of NW_026294573.1, from coordinate 19,254,592 downwards.
AGAATAGTGAGGCATTCCCACTGTTCAATAGTTTCTCAGTATCCACTGAAAACTAGGGAGACTCCACTCAGAATCCCGCCTCCAAGGGGAGGGCTGGTAAGAAAAGGAGGTTAGACACGGAGGAATGAGTCACTGGTGTGGACGTGAGCCTAGGTGACTCCTGTACTTGAGCCCACACACTGCATCAACTGCATGGAAACTTCCACATTCGCACGTTCCAAATCCCCAGGTTTTAAGCCACGAGCTTTGCAGAGGGAGTGGTGGGTGCTCGCTGCAGGCCTTCCTTTTTATAGCTTCTGTCCATTGCCAATCTCAAACTTGTCTGACTTTCTTCATAGAAAACTAAACTGTATCTCTCTACAGAGAAAAACAATTCTGCCTTTGTCAAAACCAAGGCAGGCTTCCCTTCCTTGGACATCCAGAGACAGCAAGAGCAACCATGAGGCAAATTAGGAGCCACAGAGAATAAACACCAAGGGTGGGCATCTCCGCCAGTTTCAGCCTGTCCTCTTCACTGTCCTGCACAACCTCTGCAGAGTGAGAAGCCCTCACTCCATCCACTTGCGGAAAGAACAGGCATTCATTCTCTGGAATCTTCCTCATGAAAGATGCAATCTGACCCAAGGACAAGCTGTCACTATGTAAAGTTGGGACATTTCTGCCCATGGAGACACTGCAGGGTCATTTCTCAAAGGAGAAAAGACAGTGCCTCCCCCTGGAACCAGACACATCACCACCCAGTGTTTGCATAGTGATGGGTGCTCACACCCTGATCTGAAATAAGGGGGAAAGCTGTGGCCGAGGCATCTCCCTGAGCCACAGGGACGCACTGTAAAGCTCCCCTTGTCTCCATGCTAAGCCAATTCCTGGTAAGTTTTCAAAGGGGGCTGCTTATGAGTCAGAATCTTCCGCAGAGTCGGCGTTTGTTTACTGTCTGCACACCAAAGGGAAAGCAGGCCACCTTGAAGCGGCGTACTGTGGGGCGGAAAGCCTGTGAGAAACAGCACTTCTTGAACAAGTTACCTTTAAAAAAAAAATCATCAAAACTGTAGTACAGTCAGTCACATCCAGGCTCTGGAGGACTGCTTAGAAAGTCCACTTTGTTTGGGTGAGAGGGGACAGTAAATACACAGCAAACCTCTCCTTTTACCAAACTCATTCTCCTCTGTTAGACTACAAACAACTTTCAGCTTAGACTTTGTTTAAAAATGAGAAAACAGGCCAGATGTGGTGATGCAGGCTGACCATCCCAACACTCAGGAGGAAAAGATGGCCACAACTTTGAGCCAGCCCGGTTCACCTATCAAGTTCCAGGCCAACCAGGGCTTCAGAGTAACATCTTACCTCAACACAAACAGCAAGAACAGAGCAGTGCTAGTCCTCAGTGTGGCAGTGGACAGTAGGCAAAACTGCGGGAAATACACACCACTATGACAAACACAATTTATCCCAAGAGAAGTGAAGGACCTCCCCTCTTTGGTCTAATGCAAATGGAGGTGGAATGGGAGCATGTGACCTGTGCTTCACGGGAGTTTAAGATGGGCTGGATGATGCATTCTTCACACCCCCTCCTCCAGAGAGTCTGCTTTAGGAGTAACATGTACTTGACATTTCAGTAAGCAGACCCTGAGCCCGAATAAGCTCTGAGTGGTTGACATGCTAGTCACCAAGCTGCAGCAGGTGAGTGTCAGCTTATGTAGTGCTGCTCAAAGACAGGAAGATAAAGAGCCACCCAAGAAAGGAGCTCTTACAAGAGGGAGGCGGGGCTTGGCGGGGCTCAGGGACAGCCTTGTCAGGCCTACACAAAGCCCTGGGTTCCATCCCAAGCACAGAGAGAGAGAGAGAGAGAGAGAGAGAGAGACAGACAGACAGACAGACAGACCTGTGACAATGAAGGCAGCAATACTGTTGCAAATGTATCTAAGACCCTGGGTGAAACCCACACGCAGATAACATAATAGAGAACCCACCCACCTTCTCTTATCATTTTGAGAATGTCTTCCCAGCCCTCAGTCTTTCGGTTTCTACATAGTATCGGATGTTACAATTTATACAAAGGACACATTTTAGGCAAAATTAAGTATCTACCAAGAACCCAACAGTCTCTCTATGGAAGGCAGTTTCCCAGACAGCAACACCCTCCAGCACACTCCAGGGCAGAGGACACTGAAATAGTATGTCCAACGCAGTAGCAATCCGTCCATATTCCATACTCAATATTACAATTCTCCCCAGTACAGAAATATTCTTTGTACCATGCATTACACACCAGTGTGGGGCACTCACGTCACGGCTACTATTGTAATGGTTGACCACTGGACCTCAAGTTTGCCATCTACACAGTGGAGGGACATGATGGTCGGGGCTCCAGAGGGATGGCAAACTGCCTCTCGTGTGACGAGCTTGTGTGGAGTGCCTCCGAATTGGAGAGCAGATGGGCAGGGCAGGTGGGCCAGGTAGAGGATTTTAGAATAATACTGCTTAGGAGTGTGTATTGGAGATAACTACTACACTTGGTCTACCTTTAATCCTAGTCTTGAGTAACTGCATGTTCATGCAAAATACACTTCTACTTTAGAGGAGGCAGAGCAGTCTGTTAGGAAAGCGGATTCTGGGGGAATCTGAAGGCATCTCTCTCAAAAGTGCTGTTTACTTGGTAAGTCTCTTGGCGACATCACTGTATGCGATTTCCACCTCCTTGTCGCTGGGGCAGGTGTTGGTGAACTCATCCCTGCTGTAGGCATTTGTCAGGTATCTCCAGATGCCCGTCATCCCTTTAGGAATATCAAAGTTGCGGTATTTTTTGGCCACCACCTATAAAAGACAAGAGACCAAGAGTTACACCTACCTTCCAAGGCTCCACACTAAGCACGTCTGACTGAAGGACCATTAATTCTGTGAACCTTTGTCAGCACATTCTGGGGGCAGAAGCTCTTTCATGTTCTGTTCCCAGCTTCCATGCTGGGCAGCTCACAACAGCCTGTAACTCCAGCAAGGGAAAGGCACCCCTTCTGGCTTCCCAGGTTAGCCAGGTGAACGCGCACACACTCAGAGAGCAAGCTACATTTGACATGTAGACTAGGACTGCATGCTACTGCATGCACCTGGAAATGCGACAGTGGCTACAGAAGCCTGCCTTGGACACAGGAGACGGCTGAGTTCAATCTCTGGGGACGTATGCTTTAAACACACGCTATTTTCAGTTTGCTTTCTTTTCTTTCTTTTTTAGTTCGGGCTGGTTTTGGTATAGTCTCATGTTAGTTACGCTGGCCTCGAACTCTCGCTTTCCTGCCCTCATCTCCCAAATGCTGGGAGTGCACACCAGCTTCTCAAACCGTTTTTCTCATCTTAGAGCTTTACTACACATTTAATTTACTACACATTTACTACTCATTTAATAACTGAGCGTGGTGACCACTTGGCATTTCTGGTTTTGAATTAAAAAGGTCAGGTAGGTGATGATCACCAAACAACATTTGACAAGCTCAGGCCAGTTCAGAGTTACCTATCACATCTTTGAGTTTTTATTCAGTCACAGGAAAAGAAAAAAAATAACAATTCTTGATCCAGTCTCAGTGTTTTCCTCCCTGAGACAGGGTCTCACACAGCCCAGGCTGGAGAGGGTCCTGATCCGCCCAGCTCTACTTTCTATTTAAGTGGCCCGAGGACGTGTTGACAGGGTCCTCTCTGGCTGGGGTGGAGAATCACTGCTCCGGCAGCACCCCCACTTCCGGCAAGCCCACCTTGACAATGTGCAGCTTGGGCAGCAGGTTGCAGTCTGCTAATGTCATCTCATCACCGTCCAGAAATCTACGTGTGGAAAACTTGATGTCCTCCATACTGTTCTCATCAATTTCATCAGGGAGGGGCGAATTCAGATACTCATCCAGTTTCTGCAGTGTCTTCAGGAGCCCCCTCTCCAGCGCTGGAACAGACACAAACACCGTCAGAGAGGAAGCCAGTCCTGAGCAGGGGCTGTGCCTCAGTCACTGCGTAATGTTCACTAGTACCGTGGGCCCTCACACCCTCAGCTCGGCTCGAGAGCAAGACAGAAGGCCCCTGCCCCTGGAGCTTGTCTCCACGATCGCTCCAGCGAGCGCATAAACAAACGAGAGTGCTGTCATTTTGCTGACCAACAAATGTCCCGTCCCGTTCCCACAAAAATGCTGCAGCCCACCCCGTTGATATGTAAACTGCAAAGATAGGTGGGGAAAGCAAGTCTACTAACTCACAGTGGGAGGAATTCTTATCAAGAGGGAGAGCACGATCCTGCTCACTGGGACCGTTTGGATTTACCGTGAAGAGTGGTCAAGAGGCACCAATGCCTGAGCAGACAACTTAGAGAGAGCCTGGGGTCTCAGCTTGCCTTGTACCACACAAGAGGCCAAGAACAGGACTGTCTCACCAAGGCCCAAGTCAGAATGGGAAGGCACAGTTACAGCTCTGAACTGGCTGCCTCCTGAGAGCCAGGAGAACTAGAGACTGTGGCTGTTAATGCCTCGGAAGTCGCCTAAACCACGGGCATGCACCTGGAGAGTCAGGTCAGCTGGCCTTAGCGGAGGGAGCAGGAGCGTTATAGGAAGGAATATGGAACAACAGCCTCACTAACCCTTTCCTTTTGTGTTGTTGCTGCTGGTTTGGAGAGGGGTGGGGGTGTGTGTGTGTGTGTGTGTGTGTGTGTATGAGAGAGAGAGAGAGAGAGAGAGAGAGAGAGAGAGAGAGAGAGAGAGAGAGAGAGAGAGAGAGAGGAGTACTGGATCCTAGACCTAGTGCATGACAGACAACCCCCTAGCTATTGAACTATATCCCCAGCCTAATACACCTCCCCCGACAATTCTCAAAATAGATGAACTCATGCAAACATCTGGTAAAAAGAAAAAATAAGAGTAAATATCATAACTCTCATTCACAGCAATATATACATGTGTAAGTATGAAGAAGTTTGGAGCCTTTAAACCATAAAGTCAAGTATTACATGCTTTACATCAGGCATTTCACCAGTAACATAAATCCACCCTACCAACACTTCTTCCAACTGCTACCTCCCTACCCATCCCTCAGTTTCTCTGTGGCAATGGATGAAGTCTTGGCTATGTAAGAACTTACAGGCACCAAAAGATGAATGAATTTAAAAGACAAAAAGCAACAGAGTTCAGAAGGCGTGTGAACAAGTAGAAGGAATATATTCAACAAAATATAAACTCGATCTTGTAAACTAGAGTAGATTTGAGTACTTAGAGGAACTGCTTGGAAGGATTATGAGATGTGGCCTTTTTGGAGGATGTATGTCCCAAGGGGATGGGCTTTGGGGAATCAAAAGTACATACATGCCATTCCCAGTGTCTGTCTGTTGGATCAGACAGAAGCTCTCAGCCAGTGCCTCACCACCACACCCACCTGTCTGCCTGCTGCCATGCTCTGCCGTGGTGACCATGGACTAGCCCTCTGAAACTGTAAGCCCTAATAAATGCTTTCTTCTATAAGTGGCCTTGGTCTTGGTATCTCAGCACAGCAACAGAAAAGTAATGAAGACATGGACCTTTCATTTCCTTCTCTCAGGCTGACACTACCAGGAAAACTCTCAGAAGCAGGGACAGTGAGCACCCTGTTCTAGCTCCCAATCCCAAGGAGGAAATGGAAATCTTCCAGTATTCCCAATATGGTGGTTGTTACAATTTCCTACAGAATTTTCTACAGAAAATGATACCTAACAGTATACTATGTGTAACGGAGTCTCACTACGTGGTCCTGGTTGACCTCAAACTTGCTCTGGTCATCCTACCTCTGTCTTGCGAGTGATGGAATTACTGGATCACCATGCCAGGCAGGAAAAAGAAAAATGAGTTTCTTAAAAATGTATGGAGAACGGGGGCTGGAAGGTGGCTCAGAGGTTAACAGCACTGGCTGCTCTTCTAGAGGACCTGGGTTCAATTCCCAGCACCCAAATGGCAGCTCATGCCTGTCTGTAACTCCAATTCCAGAGCTTCTGACACTCTCACACAGACACACATGCAGGCAAAACACCAATGCACATAAAAATTAAAAAATGTATTGAGCTTGCTGCTAAGTGTCTGTGGGGAGATGGGAATAAGGGAGGCACCGGGTATGGCTGTGAAACGAAAAATCCCCTTTAACACGTACAAAGAGAATGGATGAAGTTTCTACTTAGGGAAATACCAAGTTTTATGTGTGTACTGTGGGAAGATGTGTTGCTGTGATTGGTGTAATAAAAAGCTGAATGGCCAATAACTAGGCAGGAGAGATAGAGGAGAAAATCAAGACCCACAAGAGGCACCATCAAAACTTGGAACAAGTTGGATACCAAGAACAGGAAAGAGAAAAGCCATGTGGTAAAATGTAGATTAATAAAAATATGGGTTAATTTAAGTTATAAGAGCTAGTGGGGCAAGCCTAAGCTATAGGCTGAGCTTTCATAATTAGTAAGTCTCCATGTCATTTTTTTGTGAGCTGGTGTGCACCCTCCCCCAAATCTGATTACAGACAGCAACAAACACATAGGCTGGATTCATCAAGATCACCCTCACTGTCTCCACAATCAAACAGGAGGGGTTTTCTGGTTTTTTTTTTTTTTTTAAAGAAAACAAATAGGCAGCAGAGGGTGATAGAATTCAGAAATAAATTTGGGAAATTATGAGCACTCAGCTGGATCTGGAGACATGGCAGGGAATCATCATTTAAAATAAAGATTAAAACACACAGCAATAGCTACTACCTCCTTTTAATATCATACAAGCCAACGGTAAAGCAGATATAGCTAAAACACAACGATACAATTATTAATAATATGAACTAATAAGAACCCAGGGTTAAAAACAGCTAGGTTAGTAAGGAATTGAGGGCATGATGAAAAAATCTTTTTATGGTTGTACTTAAAAGAAAAAGAAACAGCTGGGTGGTGGTGGCACACACCTTTTATCCCAGCATGCAGAGGCAGGCGGATCTCTGTGAGTCTGAGGCCAGCCTGGTCTACAGAGCAAGTTCCAGGGCAGCCAGGGCTACACAGAGAAACCTTGTCTTAAAAAAACAAAAAACAAAAAAACAGCCAGGCGGTGGTGGCACACGCCTTTAATCCCAGCACTCGGGAGGCAGAGCCAGGCGGATCTCTGTGAGTTCGAGGCCAGCCTGGACTACCAAGTGAGTTCCAGGAAAGGCGCAAAGCTACACAGAGAAACCCTGTCTCGAAAAATCAAAAAAAAAAAAAAAACAAAACAAAAAAAACAAAAAACAAACAAACAAAAAAAAAACAGTGAAAATGGAGAGAGGAAAATTAGTAATAATTTATGTCATTATTAATAATAATTAATGATTCATCGTAAGGTATGGCCAACGAAAAAAGACACAAACAGGCATCAGGAGGTTCCAAAACCAGTACTAGTCAATGAACCCAAGCAAGTTCTAAAGCTCAGCTCCCAGGCAAAGGCCTGTCACTAGGACAAGGAAACACCAAGACTAACCACTGGGGGGCGGCAGCAGGTCGCCAGAAAGTGATCTGTCTGCAAGTTAGGACTGTTACTCTCCATCTCTAAGAAGCTAGTCCCAAAAAACAAAGAAACAAAGTGCAATGCAGTATACACAACTTAAAATTAATTATGAAAATAAAAACATTTTGGCCTATGGATATAGCAAAATTTAAAAATGCAGACACACATGAGTCAGAAGTCTGTGGAAATGATCACTTTGAAGTTACAGAAAATACAAACTAGTACAGACTTTTGAAATTTTGGCAAAATTAAAATGCATAAAATTGCTAGACATGGTGGCACAAGTCTCTAATCTGCATCCAGGAGAGCTGAGGGCCACGCAGTAAGATGCCATCTCAGAGGAGAGGAAAGGCTCGGGCCTGCCCGCACATAATTGGAATCTAGGCTAGGATAGTAGCATGGTCACTGCCAAAACAGGTACAAGTCCTGTTGAATAAGGGACGTTTCTAAAGCCTGAGGCACCCTTGTTTTGACTGGAAGGACTGGGCTGGGGGTGGTGCGATCCACGGTCTCCTCCTCCTGTCTCAGCCTCAGGAGTGCTGGGGTCACAAATGACAAAAAGCATTTTTTGGGGGGCGGGGGTTTTCGAGACAGGGTTTCTCTGTGTAGTTTTAGTGCCTGTCCTGGATCTTGCTCTGTAGATCAGGCTGGCCTGGAACTCATAGAGATCTGCCTGCCTCTAGCTTCCGAGTGCTGGGATTAAAGGCGTGCACCACCACTGCCCGGCTGACAGGTAGCATTTCTAATACATAATAATGTGAACATGCACAACACGGTTTCATATAAAATGACTCCCAGTCACCTAGGATCTGTTATTGAGTTACATACTGAAATTATATTGGATTTACTCTCCAACAGTAAGTCAGAGAGGATCAGAGGAAGTGTCTTCTGGATAGGACAGGATTCATGAACACTCAAGAACACGCAGCAGCTGTGGTCTCACTGCACAAACCAAGCCAGTTAGCGTTCTAGCACGGGAATGGGGGAGACTCATGAGCCCCATCCCCAGCTGAGGAACTATTGACAGTTGATGGCTTCTGGGGGAGGGAGTCAGTTTTCTTTAAAGGTGTGGCTCCTGGTAGGTCACCCCGTTTCCAGTGGATGGCCCCACACCCAGGAATATATGAACAGCATGAATTGTAATCAGTGGGTTATTAAAAAAGACATGAAGTTGAAAGAGTGGGGAGATGAGGAGTCTGGGTGGAGTTAGCGGGGGAGGAGAGTGAACAGGATAGGATCAAAATACATCGTGTGCATGTATGATAATCTCAAAGAACAAAAAATATCATTAAAAAGTTATCCTGCTACAACCTTAGCTTTTCCAATAAGCAAAACTTACTCTATTACTTATATGATTTGAATGGGCAGATTCAAGGCGGAAGTGTTAAATGTGACATAAACATTTCTGTTGGTAAAATAGATACATCAATCTAAGCACCAGCCCTTGCCCATTTTCACTAGACTAATACGATAGCACCTAGACATCTAAACCCTTAGAATTAGGTCCTAAGGGTCTTTAAACTCCTCATATGTAATGGATTTTACAAATATTTACCAGGCTGATAAAGCCAAGACTTGTCAATGAAAACGTGACACCCACGTCTGTGCAAACTGCTGGCGTGTGAGTGTTGGGAGACGGCTGCCGCCGCTGCCTCGGCTTATTAAAAGCGTGTAATTGCTCTCAACAGACGGTAAGAGAACCGCAGCAAACACACAAGGGGACAGCATTCAACGCAAATTTGATTTCAAAGTGTTTTCTAAAGTCTCGGGGCAGTGACAGTCCCTGTGGGAAGAGGTAGCTCGGCAACAGGAATTCTTATTTACCAGTAGGTATTGACTAGGAATGAAGCCTTCTGCATTAAGTGCTTGCCTCGTCCTTTCTTACTGGCTGCAGCACTCTAAAGACAGTAGGCGTAGGTGGCCACTTAAGGCAATAACAACTTGACAGGTAAAAAATAGAATACAAAGTTATACTTAAGTGAGTCACTCTCTTTCCCAAGCCCTCATCCCCCAAGGCAAAGGAAAACTCACTTTATTTCCCTCTTCTACCCACCATGTAGTAAAAGAAATCCAACTGAAACTCAGCCCTCAAAAACTGCACACAGAAATAAAAACATTGCAAAGAGCACAAAGGTGGTCGGCTAGCAGACCTGGGTATAAAAGCCAGCTCTGTGAAAACATTGTCTGCACAAGCAGAGAGCAAAAAACACACTCTGGGAAGAGAGGGCTCCAACTTAACCACTTGCTTAGAGTATAGATTGCAGAGAGAGAAACATTTTTAGTCAGGAAAATGGCTAATTACTCAAGAAAATTGCTTCTAATCCAAGGCAGCTGCTGGAACACATTATAAAAATAGATGTAAGCCAAGCCTGGGCACTAAAACTGTCCCCCTCCCCCTTCACTGAAGAAAAACACTCCAGAAACCAAGAGTAAAGACACGGAATCCCACACTGAATTATGAAAGGCTGGAAGCTTAGAGCTGGAAGCTGAAGTACCAGGGAACCTGAAAGAGCTTCGCTTTGGGGTATTTGCTGCTATAACAGCACTGATCATCAACCCCCATCCTCACCCCACCCCATCCCTAGGCTGCCAGGGCTTTGGAGCCCAGCTCAAACTACCACCCTGCCTACAGCCAGAGCAGGCACAACACATTTTTAGAGGGCAGACTTTTGTCTGTTTTTTGTTACTGTTCTAACTTTTTAGGTTTGGGTTTTTTATTTGGTTTTTTTTGACACTTTCATGTAGCCAGGCTGGCCTCAGACTCAATATCTTTTAATTAAAACAAACAAACAAACAAGTTGTCTCCATACTACTAAACTATTCCTCACCATAATAATGACCTGAACCAAAATTTCTAGTTTTATGATGTAAAGAGATCTGAAAGCTGGTGAGTCCAATCACCTAAAGGCCACACCCAAAACTGCTCAAGAGGAGAAATCAGCACACATACACACAGCAAAGCACAGGAGCTCGTTTAGGCTGCCAGTCCCCCACAATAAACAAGTGATTTAGTAATCAGTCAATCAAAGCTAACTCTATCTCACCACCACAACCAATCTGCCCACCCCTGGGTGTGTCCTCAGTTCTCTGCGGGGTTCCCTTGAGTAACTCTCAGTGTCTGAGAACTCAACGCCTCCCATCACACATCTACCAGACTCCAGGCACCGGAGCAGGTGCTGGATGAGCAGTGATTTAACCACTTCCCCAGGGTTCTCATTGCCCTCCACCGACAGCTCTGATTCTTACAGGAAAGCCTACACACTCCCTCACACTCACTGTCTTCATAACAGCTCAAACTGTTGTTTGGGTTTTGTTTCTGTTGTGACAATCTAATTTATTTCATTTTATTTTATTTTACCTTCATTGGCTTCTGGCCTTGAGTTCTTGATGTAAGCAGAGAATTTGGCAAAGATGTCCATTCCAGCAGTGTTTGACTCCGGGTGTTTTGGTGAAAGCTTTAAGTACCTAAATAGAAAAGGTGAAGCTGGATTACAGATCCTTCCAGAAGAAATTATCCCAAGTCCTATCAATCTGTAAGCCACTGTACAGGTGACACCTGCAGACATCTCTGAACAGTTACTGACCTAAGGAACACCATCACCTGTTTTCTATGATAGTTTTTAAATTTTTTTTTCATTAGGAAACAAAGTCTGCATGGTGTTTTTGTTCACATATTAATATTCTTGGCAATCAAAGGGCATCCACTCCCCAGCTCCATTTAGTGATTAGAATGCTAAGGAAATGGCTTGTTAAGGGGTCTGGGCCGGGAGAACACACAGGAACAGATGTCCCAGGATAAGACTTCTCAAGCAGGCCATCCAAAGGAGCTTTTCATGGTAAAGGGAATGTACTCCATCTTCACGTCAACACGGCAACCATTGGTGCCAAGAGGCTATCAGAACAACTTTAAAAGAACCACAAAGAAATAAGGCAGGTCACACTCAAACTCTCTGCAGCGGGGGACACAGCTCTCACAGCTGGGTGCTTAGTATGCTAGGCACTGGCCTGGCCTTTGTGCAGCAGCCTGAGAGGACCAGACAGCAGGAGGAGCCCAGGCTGGTCAAGCATCTTGATCATCCACAGCCAGCTGAGGACAAAGTAGTAGGTGGACCTTTCACTTCCAAACAGCAGCCAGCCTTTCCCAGTCCTTCTGTGCTAAACATGCTGCAGTATATTTAGGACCGCAGTGCTACGCAATAAATAAATAGGATGTCAGACATCATACTGAACCCTCGTTTGTGTTGTGACCAAGTTTTCAACTTTAAGTCATGACACACCAGCTTTGAATAGGTGTGCACACGCATGTACTTTACATGTGTAAATTTCAACCACAAGTATTCAGTGTGTTTCTTCCTTAGAATGGAAGTCTGTGTGTGGAAAAGTCTGGGCCACTCCCCCTTCCTTCAGCAGACCTTGCTTCATCTCAGAGGATGGCCTAGAGACATTCAGTCCCTGAGCCCTGCTTCAGAGAATATTAATCAGCTGGAAGGCCCTGGAAAGTAAGGTAAAATTTCACACTAAACTACTTATTTCAACTTATTCGAGAGGATGCTCTCTGGTCTACTTCCCTTAAATTAAAATGAAGGGGAAACAAAATTTGAAAGAAACTGTATTAGAATGCAATGTTTTATTCTGTGTCTCTCTCATACACATATACATTTACAAACATACACACACACACACACACACACACACACACACACACACACACACACACATATTCCAGGCTGGCCTCAAACTCACAATCCTCCTGCCCCAGCCTTCTGAGTGCTGGAATCAGTGTATTTACATTTCTTCTGCTTGCTATTGTGAATTCAGTAAAGGTTTATCTTCTAAAAAAACTCAGGCTGGTTTTCTTTTTAATAGGTCCACCTAGTCTCCAAATTTCTCACTGTTTAACCCTGGAAACTTCTCCCATAAACATTACACCACGTGTCTTAGTGAACAAATAGAATGCGTTTATGGGAATCACACACGTGCACAGACGTTCTTCCTAACCTGAGTGGAGACGTGAATCCCAAAGCCAACACCCCTGGCTCTTCCCTGACTCTGAAAACAACCAGCTTGCAGTGGCGTATTACCAATGGCTCCCACTCACAATGAAGACCCACACCGAGCACGCTAACAGAGCCAGTATAGAGAAGACAGCGCCTCTTCAGTGTCTTCTCTAGCCCAGTGTGACCCCCACTCTTGTGAAGCAGAGACAGGAGGATCATGAATTTGAAACCACAAAACACAATAAAATGGCCTCTCTTATACAGAGCCTGCCTCTGGAGTTACACACTGACGTCTGTCGTCTTCTGTCCTAACCCTTCAGCTCTTGGAGCAAATTACAGTTCAGTTAAAAAGCCAGGTTTGGGGCCAGAGAGACGGACCAGTGATCAAGAGCACTTGCTACTCCTGTAGAAGAGGACACGGATTCGGTTCCCAGCACCATGTGGTGGCTCACAACCACCTGGAACTCCAGTTCCGGGGGACCTGACACCTTCTTCTGACCTCTACAGGCTCCCGCACATACAAGCATACACACACACACACTCACTCAGGCACACACACAGGTGTACACACACACACACACTCACTCAGGCACACACACATACACATTAAATAAAATGTTTTAAACCAAGTTTTAAAGCTTTTTGGATAAGTAGTTCCTTTATTAAAAGAAAAACAAGAGGAACTAAATTATTAACTAATAATAATAATAATACTTTCCCCAGAGGACAAGAGCAAGCCGTTAGACCCCGTAGTTTCTCACAGAAGGCTTCTTTGTGTTCAACTTTGCACTGGTGGCCACATCTCAGGAAATGCTGGAGCCCTTGCATCTATCTGCCTGCAGGGGTGGCATCACAATGCTCACAGTTCCAGCCACTGCCTTTGGACAGGCTGGTCTACCTTCTAGAGCAGTTCGGCTGCCTATCCCCCTTCCCTGTAACAGGGCACAGCATGAAGAGTGCTCATTAGGCCGGGAGAGAGCCACAGCTACATAAGTGAATTTGAGGCCAGCCTAGGCTACATCAGACCTTGTTTTTTTAAGCAAGAGGAAAAGGGAGAAGGGAAGATGAAGAACAACAAAAATACAATCCTGTCTCTATAAAACGTTACTCAGAAGCTCTTCAGGCTACAAAGAAAAAGGAAAGCACTCTAGGAAGAGCTTAGCACACTGAACACTAAAACAGAAAGACTTCCCACCCATCTCCAGTTAGAGCAGCTTTATAACCTGCCCAAACAAAATGGAGAGGAAATTTCTATATAAAAAAGAACAAGTTGCAGTCCAGCACTCAAGAGGCAGAAGCAAGTGGACCTCTATGAGGCCAGTCTGCTCTATGGAGCAAGTTTTGGGACAGCCAGAGACACACAGAGAAAAAGAACAAAAAAGTTGCAGGGCATGGTCGCACATGCCTGTAACTGCAGCACTCCAGAGGCAGAGGCAGGCAGAGCTCTGAGTTCAAGGCCAGTGTAGCAGCCAAAGCAACACAGTAAGGTCCCGTCTCAATAAACAAATAATAGAAAGAAAAGGGAAGAGTGGAAAATGTTTATTTCCAAGGTCTAATCTAATACATCGGATGCCAAGAAACCAGAATATTTTGGTTTTAGCTCTATTTTTCCTAATATCAACCTTCTGAGGAGCTGTAGCAAGAAGGAATAATAAAACTGACTTTGTTGCTGCTGAAAAGTAGAAGAAAACATAAGAAAATGTTTGCTTGGCCCAAGTGGATACACAATTTATCCATGCACTGATTTAAAAACTTAAAATAGGGCTGGAGAGATGGCTCAGAGGTTAAGAGCACTGGCTGCTCTTCCAGAGGTCCTGAGTTCAATTCCCAGCAACCACATGGTGGCTCACAACCATCTGTAATGAGATCTGGCGCCCCCTTCCGGTGTGCAGGGATACATAATATATATGTACTGTATACATAATAAACCTTAAAAAAAAACTTAAAATATCCTTGGAAAAATGCACAGAATGAGTATTTCAGAAATGGCTTATGACAAAATACAATTCCCTTCATAGAGACTGGCTATGTCTTCAAACTGCTTCTCCACTTAGAGTTTAAGGTCAACACAATGAACCTGACTACATGAGAAGATTACTATCAATCAGTGGTCTGAGAACAAGTTGCCAATTGGTACCTTCCTCAGAGCTGACAGACTTAAGCACAGAGAGATCTAGAGGCTTCTATGATGCAACAATCTAGAGTCATTTCCAGTAAGTCAGATGCATGTTCCTAGTTGAGTGTACAAAGTCTCCCTTTCTGCTGTACCCGAGACTTTGGCTGTGGTTTATTGGCATCCAAATTAGACGCATGGGCTGGGAGAGGGAATTAGGATCCTTTTAAGTGTTGTTTGCAGATACTTTTCAGGAAACGAAAAGACCTCAGGACTACTGGAAAACAGAGATAAAAGAAACTTGAGACTCTCACAGAGAAGGAAGGACGAGGAGGGCTCGTAGGCTGTTAGCATTTTAGAGCAGGATTAAGAGAAGATAGTTTTAGGTTTAGCACAAAATTACCAGCCCAGCACACAACGTGCTGGTCTGCATCCTTCCTTTTTGTAGTCCTCCAAAGAAACACCCTTTAGCCAATACATTCTTGCCCTACAATGCCTGTCACGTCTCCATTTAACTGTGCATACAGACTTCAACTAAACAAGTAAAGCTTAGTTAAGGGAGGGTCAGATCTTCTATACAAACCTTTCCTCACCCACTCCTGCATCCCACTTGTCATTTGACTATGCTGCTTATGTGCTTTATTTTTTGAGACAGGGTCTCCCTCTGTGGTCCTGGCTGCTCTAGAACACTCTGTAGACCATGCTGGTCTTGAACTCACAGAGATCTGCCTGCCTCTGCCTCCTGAGTGCTGGAATCGAAGGTGTGCGCCGCCACGCCTGGCTGCTGCTATGTTTTTTCAAGAGCAGGAGCTAAGCTTCCTTTCCTGTTGATCCACACTGTTGTGCTGTATAATCGCTGAAGAGAAGATAGACTGATGGATGGATGGACTGATGATGAGTGGATGAATGGACTGATGAGTAGATGGATGGATGGAGGTGAGTTAGCGGGGAGATGGACAGATACTGAGCAACTAATTTTGGAACCATCTGATCCAATAATCCCCATTGCTGGGAAAATTATCTGGACATGAAGAGTAAAGGTAAAAGCAACTGGCAAGAAAGGGTGGGTTAGAAAAAAAGAAACACATTTTCTGAGATGAAGGGATGGCTCATTGGTTAAGCTAAGTGGTTAAGACTCCTGTTCTTGCAGGAGTCCTGAGTTCAATGCCCAGCACTCACATGGTGGCTCACAACTGTCTATAATGGAATCCAATGCCATCTCCTGGTGTGTATACATACACGTAGACAAAACATTCATATACATAAAATACACAAATAAATAAATCTTTAAAAAAGAAAGAAAAGAAACACATTTTCAGGTTAATTAAGCTGGTAAAACCTAAAAGAAAACTAATAATGCTTTGAAAATAAAAGTAGAATACAAAACCTTCAATCTGCATTTTGAATTTCCAATATAGTACAAGTGGGACTTCAAAATTTGGAATGACTTCAGGAATGGCAGGCAATTGCCCTGAACTGGAGCTTCAAAAAGCTCCCTTCAAAACTGACCAAGAACCAACTGTAGGTCTGGCAGCTCCACAGCCCATCTAGACTTTCCAACTGGGTGAGCTGGAACCTGTTTTGCCCACCAATAGCCAGATTAGGGACTCTCTAGCTCAGACTGATTCCAATCTTTCTTAGTATAGCTAAGCAGAAAGTCCATTTGACACTGATGAAGCATGAATCTTACAAGGGAGTCCTGGTTATCCCCAATTCAACATTGTGAGAATTTAAAGAGTGTCCAGAGACAAACAAAGCTTTATTCAAAGCGGTGGCATTATGCCCACACATTCTGATACTCACTTCGGGGGGCACAAGACTTCTTCAAGAAATTCCTCAATCTTATTTACATCCGTTTTGACTTCGCTGTTGAAGGTTATAAATGGTGGGTGGGTCCCGGGAGCCAAGTTCTGTAGATCCGCAGGCTTCCTGTTAAGCAAAACAGTGGTCAAGATGAGATCACTTTTCACTCTAAAAGGCAACAGTGCACTCTGGAGTGGTTCTAACCCTCCAGTTTGTAAGAATGAGCAAGCCCCAGGGTTCACTAAGTCTAAGAGTTGCACAGTACAATAACAAGCAGAAACCCCCCACAGCCCATAATGTACGGTCAGAACATTAAGAGTCTCTGCTTTACCAACTGAAAGACAAATCCTTCATCCTGGGCCTGGAAAGAAAGCTCAACAGTTAAGAATATGTATGGCTCTTACAGGACCCATGATTAGCTCCCAACACCCACATAGGGCAACTCACAACCACCTGTAACTCCAAATCCAGAAGCTCTGACACCCTCTTCTAGCCTCCAGTACACAGGCACACAAACATATGGTTAAAAATAAATAACATTTAAAAAGATAAAAAAAAACAAAGTTCTTCATTCTCATTCCAAATTCAGTTAGCTGCCTAAAGGTGTTGGGAAATGAGGGGGCAGACTTAAGGTCAGCCTGCAGCTTCAACTTTACACTACCTGCCGCTGAGCAGGGCAGATGAGCCAAACTTCTCTAAGCCTACATTCTTTTCCAGTTTTCTTTGTTTTGCTTTGTTTGAGGGGTGGGAATAAAACAAAGAAGAGCAAGCTCCCACAGTTCTGAACTGTAAGAAGAAATCCTGATCCCTTTACCATGTCCATATGAGTCAGACTAACAGACAGAGATGACTGGGAGACTATCTAGTCTCTTAATATGTAAAAGATGGTATGAGCAAGGTAAGAAATAGCACAAAATAGATAAATTATTCAGTGTGTAAAAAATACTTATGCTTTGTAAGGACTTGTCCAAATCGACTTTAAGTCATCAAAAAATTAAGTAAAGCCAGGAATGGTATCATACCCCTTCACTCTCAGCAAATTTTGGTGAGTTTGAGGCCAGCCAAAGGTATAGACAGAGACCCCTTCTCAAAACAAAGATTAAATAGATATAGGCCCAAAGAATTATGTAAGAGGGAGGAGGGGCTGGAGAAATGGCTCAGCAGTTAAGAGCAATGGCTGCTCTTCTAGAGGACCTGGGTTCGAATTCTAGTACCCATGTTGGCCAAGAATTAGCTGTAACTCCAGTCCAAGGGATCTGACGCCCTTCGTGGCCTCCAGAGGCACTGCACAGACATACATGCAGGCAAAACACACATACACATAAAATGAAAATAAAATCTAAAAAGAAAAAGAATGACAAAAGGCAACCGGGAATGGTGGCACACCTATAATCTGAACATTCAGGAAGCTAAGGCAGGAGATTCATCCCCTCCAGTCTGAGTACCACTCAAAGAACAAAGAGAGTAGAATCTCTAAAAGCAAGACTCTGTCTCAAAAACAATAAAGAGGTAAGAGAAAAGCCAGTGAGCACATGGCCAAATATACAATTACTAAAGAAATCCAAAATGCATCAAGACATTTTCCTATTAGAAAAAAATTGAAAATTTTTTTTTGTAAAAATATTGTAAAGCACTGATAAAGATGGCTAGACTTTATGAATATAACCACCAACAAGAAGGAATGTTGTTCCTACCTGACTAAAAAGCTCCCCCAGCCCTCCAGTGAACATCAGCATCAGTGTGTGAGATGATTAGTGTATTTGACAGTGACAAGACAAAGAAATCATAAAGCACCACGACATTCACTCTGAATCTAATCTCGCCTCTGGGGTATGTATTTCCAAAGCCAGGTCTAAACTAGGCATAGTGGTGCATGCCTTTAATCTCAGCACTCAGGAGGCAGAAGCAGGCAGATCTCTGTGAATTCCAGGCCAACTAAAGCTATATAGAGACCCTGTCTTTTTTGGGGAGTGTGGGGGGTGGGAAGACCAATAAACAAAGTGAGGTCTAGGACCCTTTTGTTTTGCAGCGCACATTTAAAAACTCACGTAGGCTGGAGAGATGGCTCAGAGGTTAATTAAGAGTGCACATTGCTCTTCCAAAGGACCCAAGTTCAGATTCCTAGCACCCACATGGGGTGGCTCACAACCACTTGTAAGTCCAGTTCAAAGGATCTGATGCCTCTGCTTCCTATGGCACTGCACTCATGTGCACATATCCACACAGACACAAGCATACCCATGATTATAAATAATACAAATATTAAATAAATCACCCTCGTAGCCCAGTGTGGTGACCTGGCACGTGATCCCAGCACTCAGGAGGCTGAGGCAGAATCACTTAGCTCCAGCCCAGCCCAGGCTGTATAGGGTTCCAGGCCAGCCTGAGCCACAGATGAGAGTCAAAGAAAAAGAAAACACCCCCAGTACCTGAGACATACATCACAGGACTGAAACGGCCAGGAATTACTTTAACATAGTTCAGAAAAGAGGCTAAGAATGGAACAACACAAAAATGATAGATTTTGGCAACTG
Source organism: Peromyscus californicus insignis (assembly GCF_007827085.1). Taxonomy (NCBI): domain Eukaryota; kingdom Metazoa; phylum Chordata; class Mammalia; order Rodentia; family Cricetidae; genus Peromyscus; species Peromyscus californicus. The sequence continues at coordinate 19,235,643 of NW_026294573.1, read as the reverse complement.
AATCGAAAATATGGGAAAGTATTTTCTACTTTTTTTTTTTTAACAGACAAGGTCTCATGTAGCCCACGCTGGCCCCAAATTCACAGTGTTTAAATTCACTTGAACCCAGTTCCAAGTGGGCATTGAACTTCTAATGTTCTTGCCTCAGCCTCCCCAGTACCGGGATTACAGGCATGGGCTGCCTACCATATCTGGCTAATTCTATTCTGATATGTTTGAAAGATTTCATAATTAAAAAAGTAAACTCTAAGTTAACAACAACAACAAAAAAAGCAGTTAGCAGCATATCCCTTCAAAGAGCTTCTTCCCACAGCCATCACAGCCACAGAGCTAGTTCTCTTATGTTTAAATTAGCCGGCCTGCTTGCCCTCTTCCTTCCTTCCTGACCACAAATGCAAAGAATCTGAATTAAAACTATCTTTAAGTATATCACAAAGGAGAATTACTTTTCCATTGAAGAGGATTTCCAAAAGAATGGGCCCTACACACTACAATTAGTCCTGCTATATCCACTTCCCCAGGTCCCATTCATTCATACTTTACTCTGGCTCCATCTTTTAATTAGGTTAGAAAAAAAAGGACCTTTTTCTTTGGCTATATTCCAATCAAAGATATAAAGGTTAGCTGTGCAGTGATGTCTTTAATCTCAGCACTGGGAGGCACAGTAAAAACATAAAGCCTATATTTTTATAATTATTATTTTATGAACAGGTTAGAGTTGTATAAAGGGGAAGGAAAGGCTCAATGCTTTAAAAATAGCCCATGGAAGGGACCACATAACTAGCTCTGACTTCCACAATTGAGCATGGCAATTTTTAAGCACCCCCAAAAAACATGTTTCTTAGTGGAAGGGGCAAGGTGAATGAATAAACCTGAATAAAAGGACTGGGTAAAGCTCTACGGTCACCAGCTCCACCAGTGACCAAGTAAATAACAGCTAAACAAAGGTATGCAAAAAAAAAAAAAAAAAAGGCATTAGGACCCCCAGTGTCACATTAACAAAGCATTATATGAAGGGGCTAGGTTATATCAGTTTTAACTTTAGTGGAGTTAAGGGTTCAGAACTGGTTATGTATGATCAAATGATTTATAATAATAAAATGTTTAGAGGATTTATTTGACAATGGGATAAGAAGCCAGGCATACTTGTGATTACCAATTTCCATTAATATTAATGACTGGTAATTAGTCTATCTTATTTGAAAGCTATACAGACTTTGAAAACAATCAAGGTCATAAAAGGATTAGTTGTTGAAATAAAGGCCCTCCATTCCCAGTGAGAGGGGAACTGGGAACAACCTCAGCTTCTCTCAGTGGGAAATCTGCAGGAGTGCCAGGCAGGGAGGTGACTCTTCACAGGCTCTGTGACAGCCCACAGAGCCATCTGCAACTGCTAGTCCGCCCTGGCACATTAAGGATGCTAGTTCCATGTGACCCACAACAGCTCCTTTTACAGATGCTTTCCAGACAGAGGCTGAAGCTTGAGAGAACCCCCGAGGCAGTGGATGACCACTCTAGGTCATCTTCCATCTGTTTCCTAAAAGGCCCTCAACCCGTATTCTGCAGCTCACGTAAGCTCATTCAAGTTTCCCCGAAGTGAAAAAAGCCAGGGCCCTGAGTTCACACCTTGAAATTCTGCCTGAGCTGTGCAGCACTCCAGAGCTGAGGCCTTGCCTCCCACTGTAGCTTTGGTTTAGGACTCTGACGGAAATACATTGTTCCGTCCTTTCCCAGTTTGTTTCCAGATGAAAAACAACAACAACAACAACAAAAACCAGAAACACAAAAACAAGAAAAAGAACAAAAGAGAATGAAAGGAAAAGGGGAACCCAGTTGAGGCTAATATAAGTAGCTTAAGTGGCTTAATTTCCATTAAAATTGAATTCACCCCACTCACAACAACAGGAAGGCATGAGGCTGGTGGCTTGGTTCCAGTCGCTCAGTATAAAATATGAGCACAGCACAGTGATCCCACATGGGAGCTGGCTCTTGAGGGTCACCTGTCTCTGACCGAAAGGGAGCAGAAAGGACTGTCTCGAGTTATTTCAAAGGTACCAATTTTCAGTGCATAGCATTATATATAGCAAGAGAATACTTAACATTATATAAACAATCAAAAACAAAACAAAACAGAAAACAGAAAGCACCCAGCCTCACAAAGGCTACTAGTAGGGGATCTCTAACTGTTTTGTGATCTTTTCTCTCAGTTAGTTGCTCCTGACTACTCACTACCTGGAATCTTCTGGCTGACGAAGTCACAGCTGGGAAGTCACAGGCGCCTCCTTCCTAAGGTCTGTTGAGTTAAAGTGGTTAGAGGATTTCACTGATTTTTGCTACATGTTATAATCAGCTCATTTTTGTCTACTTCAGTATCAATCTGTGGAGAGAGGGATTGAGAGAGAGAGAGAGACACAGAGACAGAGACAGAGACACAGAGACAGAGAGATACATAGATACATGATACATGGATACATACATACATACTTATTATATACATACATACATACTTGTTTGTTTTTGATTTGAGGCAGCGTTGGCGGACCTGGAACTCACTTTGTAGACTAGGCTGGTCTCAAACTCACAAAGATCTACCTGCCTCTGCCTGCTGAGTGCTGGTATTAAGGACGTGCACCACAATGCCCAGCTAAGAAACAATATTTTAAAAATAAAATATCACTCAAGACTTCAGAACACATTTTAATAACACAATGTATAAGTAGAATTTAGAAAAATATGCATTATGGGGCTAGAGGAATCCGAGTTCAGTTCCCAGCACCTACAGCAGGCAGCTCAGGGGATCTGATACTCTCTTCTGGCCTCCACATATATACATTAATTTAAATATAAAAAAAATGTCTTTTAAAAATAAATTTAAAAAAAGAAAAATACTCACTAATCACTTTTCTAATTCACTCTTAGTAGCCTCAGGATTTACTCTCACTGACATTCTCTTGGAGAGGTTAAAAAAAAACATGCAGTAGCAAAACTCTCCTATGGAAGAGCACAGAGGGAAAAAGACAGAAAGGCAGACAGACGGACGGACACACAGTATCTAGTTCAGAATCCATTTGTGAAACTGTCTTGAGATGGACTGCAGGGCTGGACTAGCAGCTTCATGAAGGAAGATGAAGTCGCCTTTCCTGAATGAGTAATAGCCACAGGAAACTGGCAATTCTCTAGAAGGAAGGCCTCCCTGTGCCATTACATCTACAATTCTCTAGAAGGAAGGCCTCCCTGTGCCATTACATCTACAACTCTCTAGAAGGAAGGCCTCCCTGTGCCATTACATCTACAACTCTCTAGAAGGAAGGCCTCCCTGTGCCATTACATCTACAACTCTCTAGAAGGAAGGCCTCCCTGTGCCATTACATCTACAACTCTCTAGAAGGAAGGCCTCCCTGTGCCATTACATCTACAACTCTCTAGAAGGCCTCCCTGTGCCATTACATCTACAATTCTCTAGAAGGAAGGCCTCCCTCTGCCATTACATCTACAATTCTCTAGAAGGAAGGCCTCCCTCTGCCATTACATCTACAATTTTCTAGAAGGAAGGCCTCCCTGTGCCATTACATCTACAACTCTCTAGAAGGAAGGCCTCCCTGTGCCATTACATCTACAACTCTCTAGAAGGAAGGCCTCCCTGTGCCATTACATCTACAACTCTCTAGAAGGAAGGCCTCCCTGTGCCATTACATCTACAACTCTCTAGAAGGCCTCCCTGTGCCATTACATCTACAATTCTCTAGAAGGAAGGCCTCCCTGTGCCATTACATCTACAACTCTCTAGAAGGAAGGCCTCCCTGTGCCATTACATCTACAATTCTCTAGAAGGAAGGCCTCCCTCTGCCATTACATCTACAATTCTCTAGAAGGAAGGCCTCCCTCTGCCATTACATCTACAATTCTCTAGAAGGAAGGCCTCCCTGTGCCATTACATCTACAATTCTCTAGAAGGAAGGCCTCCCTGTGCCATTACATCTACAATTCTCTAGAAGGAAGGCCTCCCTGTGCCATTACATCTACAATTCTCTAGAAGGAAGGCCTCCCTGTGCCATTACATCTACTCTCTGCATGTGTCATTCATGCAGCTGTTACTGAAGATCCACCAGGAAATGTCACCCATTTCTCAACTTGAGAAAGTAGGACAAGAAAGACATACATGATGGTGGACTGTTGTTTTGAGGGATGGTTGCTGCTGTTGCAGCTGCTGCTTTGAGACAGGGCCTCACGGGTAGCCCAGGCTGGCCTGGAACTAAAGATTCTTGTTCCTTATAACCCTGGGATTGCAGGCATGCACCACCATGCCCAGCTTGAGACATAATAAAACTGAAAACATCTTGTGGGTTTATTTGGAAATTAGATTTTGCTCTGAGTTTATAACTCCTTTTCAAAGGCCTGGTACAATCATTTTCATGGCTCCGTTGTTATATTTTAAACTATTATGAAACTACATTGAAGTTTAAACTACCACAATAATCCTCCATAACAATGTTGTTACTACAGTAACTTGACTCTGAGTCTGATCAATGTACTATATTACAAATGGTATGCCTACATTTGCAGAAGGAAATCATTATGACGGTGCAAGTAAGATGATTTTTCATGTTTAACAGAGAATAGAACTGTACATTTCCCCAGGATTTCAAAAAATGACCTCCATTTATTCTCTCAAGGGAAAGCACGTAGAAAATATGATTCATTGGTATGACAGACATGACTGCTTTTTTGATAGAAAGCTAATGTTCGGGCTGGGGAGATGGGTCAGTATAGAAAGTGGTTGCTGGACAAGCATGAAGACCAAAGTTCAGATCCCAGGACTCAGGTCAAATCCTGGGATGGGCACATGTGCCTGTCATTTGGACAGACAGGCAGATCTCAAGAGCCAGCCTGGCCAAAATGATGGGACCCTGTTCTCACAGATGGAGCAAAGGCTCAGAGATTAAGAGAATAGCTACCAAGAACCTAGGTTCAATTCCCAGCACCCACATAGTAGGCTGCAAACTATCTGTCACTCCAGATCTATGGGATGTGATGCTCTCTTCTGGCCTCTGTGGGCACCAGACATGCAAGTGCACAGATAGATATGCGGGCAAAAGACCCGTACACATAAAATAAAAGAGAGCCAGTTCTCAGGGACGAAGATGAGAGTGATAGATCAGGACGCCCAACATTCCCCTCTGGCTGCACAGACATTCATACACCACAGACAGACAGACAGACAGACACAGACACACACACACACACACACACACACACACACACACACACACACACACACACACAGCTAACCTCTAAAAGTTATCGTTTCTACGCACTTCCCCAAACCAGAGGTCATTACTGTGCAGAGGCAGGTGTCTCTTCTGATTGTCTCTCATCAGATTACCAATCATATTTTGTTTTGTTTTTGTCTTTTGAGAGAACATCTCACTATGTAGCCCTGGCTAGCCTGGAACTCAACTGGGATCCATCCTCCTGCCTCTGCCTCCCAAACTGAGATTACAAGCGCACCTTCAACTCTTATACTTCCTGCTTTCTCTTCCCTTCTCACCTGTAATGCCTAGCTATAGTACTGGAAGGCTGGACTATGATGTAACAAGAGAAATAGAGACACTAGTCTCTGGCTTAGGAACTCCTGGGCAGAATGAGGGCAGTACATACAAATCTTCAAATCAAAACCCTGGTTACTGCCATGTGCCTGTCAGCTAACACAAGCCCTGTAAACCAATAAATTCTATTCATTAAGAGGTCAAAACCAGCTGCTGGTGGTAGCACAGGCCTTTAATCCCAGCACTTAGGAGGCAGAGGCAGGTGGATGTCTCAGTTCAAGGCCAGCCTGGTCTACAAAGGGAGTTCTATCTAGGACAGCCAGGGCTACATAGAGAGAAACCCTGTCTCAAAAAAGATGCCAAAATGGTCTGAAAATAGTCAAAAGAACCTTGAACACTGCCCATCACACAGCTGATACTGAAAGTTAACCTTCCCTTTGTCCTAACTTGAACGAGTAACTGACCCCAAGAAGATGAGGCTGCTTGCCCTCGGACTCGGGAACTTCTCTTGGGGCTCTTGGTGCAGAGCCAGACCTTACTCCTTGCTCCCAAGGCACCCTGCTTCTTCCTCCCCATGATGCTATGTGATAGTATCTGCTGCTGGACTCCTGGTTCTAATGTATGTTTATCTGCAGCTTTTGTTCAAATAGCAATTGCTGAAATAGATTCTTCCTGTAGCCTGGATGCCATGTTATCTAAAATGCCTTTAACACCACTTCATCAAGAACAGAGAAACGGGCTTGGAAACAACTCCCACTAAAGCATTAAGGCTGCAATGAGAGCAGGCAATGGCGGTGTTGGAAGGCTCACAGAAGGCGAACATATGCCAGCACAGTCATTAACACCAACTGAGACTCAGAACACATGCCACTGTGCCAGAGCCAGACCCGCCTGCTCTTGTGCATGAAAGCTAACAATCACTGCTTCCGAGTGCGAGTGGGCTTCTCAGTAGCTCTCAGGGGGCCATCACTCTGCACTGGCATGCTCTGGGATCAGTACTTTCACTGTAGAAGTGGGCAGTTTCTAAGATCTGCAGGAAAATGAGCTCAGCGGGCATTTTCTCCCCCACAGATTTCTAAAAAGGGTTACAAAGCTTTAAAACTAAGTATATATTATGGAAGGTACTTCATACCACGGAGTACTTCACTCTTTGTGACAACTTTATTATATGTTGTTTCTGAGCCAATGTTCATTCTCTTGGGTTACTTTTCTTTTTAAGAATGTTCAAAACTCTGTAAGCTCGTAGGAAAGATCTGAACGGATAAATATCACAGACCTTGCCTAAAAGCAACAATCTCCTTGAAAGAACACTGATGACCTGGTTGGAGGGGGAGGGTGTCATCATGGCTTTGTGACCCTTCATTTTAACCTCCTCAACTTTTAAGCTGAGTGTGATATCAAACACCTATACTTGGGAATGGTAGGGCAGGGCCAGAGGAGTGCCACCTGGGAATATTGCAAACCCTGTCTCTAGGAGGGAAATATATTTTAGATGTACTAGACCTTAACTTCAGGTGTTCTCTGCTCTTGATCTGATGCATAACCCTAGAAAAATGTACATCTTTGATATTTTCTGGCTATAAGACCCCAAATACCTATTTCCTATGTGTCACTTTTTGTATATGGAGTACAATACTCTCAAATCTACCAGCCCTCATATCAATCAACCTGCAGCAGTAATGCCTTATGGAGTCTGTAAATGAGAAGTAGGCCCTGATGCACTCCTTTACTTCCCCACCAGATTCAGTATTCCTGGTCTTCAGACAATCAGGCACTGTACTCAACTGGTCAAAGAAAGCTTTTCAAAGCATGGCTGTCAGCTCATTTCTTCCAAGCCAAAACTGGAATCGGAGAGCACCCGTAGTTTAGGACATAGTAAGGGTGTGTGTCTGGTGTATGGTTTATTTTTAGGAGTTATACTGAGAACTTCCTTTTTGAATATATGTAGGAAAATAAAAGTAATAGCAGGGCTACTGCATGACTTCTTTCCTTCTTAAAATAGCTCTGTCCAACATGAACGGATCCGTGCCTTCCCAGGAGCCCGTAGTCATTTTAACTCTTACTAGCTCACATCAAGGGCTTATTTCCTACATTCATAAACTATCTCCGAGGGGCTCCTGAAAGACTGGCTAGTTTCAACAAATACACTTTCTTCCCCTTTTGAAACAAAGTCTCTCTCACTCTGTAGCTCAGGTCAAATTTGAATGCACAACAATCCTCCTATCTCTGCCTCCCAGAGAAGAGTCACCCACCCAGCTCACAAATACACTTTAAATCTTCAAAATTTCAAAAACTGTTCCAAAGAAGTAAAAAACAAATGATAAATAATAAATAAACCTAACTGGGAAGAGCTCTATGACAACTCAGGATAAACAACCATCCATTCTGCCGTCAAACAGCAGCCTGACCAGTCTTCCCCAGACACTCTTAACAACCTGAAATGTTTAGAAGGTATTTAGCAAACAAGACTGTGGCATTTCTGAATCTATGTCAAGAGCATTGTGTGGGGCTATGGGATAGTTCAGTGTTAACCTAGCACACACAAGGCCCTGGGTTCAACATACACCATCAAAAAACTAAATACAGTTCACTGCCAGAACCTAGATTTTCCATTGGTACAAATATTTTTTTTTATTTTAATTTTGGTGTGTGTGTATGTGTGTGTGTTGCCTTCATGTATATCTGTGTACCGCTTGCGTGTCTGGTGCTCTCCAGAGGCCAGAAGAGGGTGTCTGATCACCTGAAACTGGAGTTACAGACAATGGTAAGCTGCCGTGTAAATGCTGAAAATTGAAGCTAGGTCCTCCAGTAGGTCCTCCAGTAGAACAGCCAGTGCTTTTGAGCCAACTCTCCAGCCCCAAGAACAGGCTCTTACTGAACCTGGAGTTTACCATTTTGGCTAGGCTGACTGGCCGGAGAGCTATTGAGGATCTGTCTTTGGGGACTGTGGGAATGTAAGTGTTCGTCAGACACATTTGCTAAGGAAAACTAAAAGTTCTTGGATTTAAAAAAAAAAAAAAAAAAAAAAGAGCTTCCTACTTGTCAGAACTCTTCTTAGCCTCCCATATTCTGGCCTACGGAGAGAAACCTAGCAAGACTACTCTTATTTTATACCAGACTTCATTTACATATCACAGAAAATACATTATTCCCTGAAAACTAGGCTAAATGAAACAGACCACACATTATTCAACTTTCTAAAGCTCCTGTTGTCTTCGCCCACCTCACACCGTGACTGTCCCCAGTCTTTGTGGCACCAGCTGGACAAGTGCTCTACCACTAAACTATGTCCCCACCTCGGTTCTCCCTCAGGATCAAACGCTATTGTTCACATTTTAGCACACTTGAGATCAGGAAGATGTCAGCCAGAAAGCAAAGCCCTTTGTGGCTCATGTTCACACTGAGAAACTCAAGACTACACTGCATCCACATTAAAGCTTGGCTTCAGGTGCTGCTCAAGAGATTTAAGGTTGACAGGGTCCAAGGAAAACCCAGACTGTACAGCCAAGGGTGGCAAATGCACCAATGGAAACACTATGATTTGGAAACGTCATTCTTTTTTTCAGGACAGGGTTCTTTGTGTAGCCCGGGCTGTTCTAGAACTCACTCTGTAGATAGGCTGGCCTCGAACTCACAGAGATCTGCCTGCCTCTGCCTCCATGGGATTAAAGGCGTACACTATCACCCCCCCTTAAATCTAGCCTTACACAGAAAACCTGACTAACATGTGTTTCCTTCATGTGCAATCAAAGCAAAGGACAGGAAAAGGATCCAAGCTACAGATAAACTACAAACTTGCACACCACACCACAGCCATGTCTTACCTTTTCAGGTCAACGGTTGTAACACTAAACACAACTCCTTTGAGCCACAGAATCATGAAGAGCCTCTGTGAAAAGGGGCAGTTTCCTATGCTTTCCCCATCACTGCCAGCCTGGAAAGAGAATCAAACATTTAAAAACAAGATCACCAACAAGGACACTCGTGCAGAGCTTCCTATGAATTCCACCCAGAAACACTAGGAGCGGCAAGGAGGGTGGAAATGTGCGTCTTATTGTTTTGGTCTTTCATTTGCCTCAGTTTCTTCTTAGAAATGACCAGTCCAGTAGAGCATTGTCCCAGATGCTTTGTACTACAAAGGAGACTTTATTACAACTTTCCAGTGTGGCAGCCAGCAGCAACATCTGGCTAATGACTACTTAAATAAGGATAGTCCCAATGTAATGAAGATTTCATTTTACTTATCTTTAGAAGTCTCATTTGTTCTGAGTTCAAGGCCAGCCTAGTCTACAGACTGAGTCCCAGGACAGCCAGGGCTACACAGAGAAACTCTGTCTTGAAAAACCAAAAAACAAAGTCACATTTGGCTAATAGCTGTGTGACGGTTTAACTGAAATGTCTCTCATATTTTCTTGTCTTTGAATACTTGGTCCCCAGTTTGTGGCACTGTTTGGGTATGATCAAGAGGTGTGGCTTTGGTGGAGGAAGTATGTGACTGGGTATGGGCTTTGAGGTTTCAAAAGCCATAAGCCATTCCCAATTTGTTCTGTTTCCTATTTGTGGTCTGAGATGTGAGCTCTCAGCTGCTGCTCCAGCAGCCAAGCCTGTGGCCTACAAGCATGGAGCCTGGTGCCATGCTTCCCACTTCTAGAACCCTGTAGCCCAAAATAACCCTTCCTTCTCTAAGTTGCCTTGGTCATGGGGTTTTATCACAGCAACAGAAAGTTCACTAATACAGGCTGCTATGCTGAACCATGCACCATGCCCAAGGATATATACATTCCTGACCCAGGCAAAGGCAAAGGCTGCCATGGGTCTGACAGTATTCTTTTGCAGGGGGGGCGCCTTGGGGGACAGGGTTTCTCTGTGTAGTCCTGCCTGTCCTAGAACTCACTTCAAAGACCAGGCTGGCCTCAAACTCACAGGGATCTACCTGTCCCAGTCTCCCAAATTCTAGGATTAAAGGTGTGCACACCACCACACCCAGCAACAGTATGCTGTATAAGGCAACATAAAACCCGGAAATTTATAAATGTCTGTCTCCAAAGAGTTAAATAACTGCCAATCATCTCACATTAAAAAAGAATCCACTATAAATATCCCACATTATTCATGGAGCAAGAAAATAATCAGCTTTTCCTAATCCTAGTTATTGAATGAACAGTTAACTTCCCTGAGGCAATGATGAACAAGGTAGAATTTTCCCAAGTCCAAGCCAAACAACTCTTTAATTTTTATTAGGTATGTGCTGTGGGATGGTCTGTATGTCAAATTGCTCTGATTGGTCAATAAATAAAACACTGATTGGTCAGTGGCCAGGCAGGAAGTATAGGTGGGACTAACAGAGAGGAGAATTGAGAGAACAGGAAGGCAGAGGGAGACACTGCCAGCCACCGCCATGACAAGCAGCATGTGAAGATGCGAGTAAACCATGAGCCACGTGGCAAGGTATAGATTTATAGAAATGAATTAATTTAAGATATAAGAACAGTTAGCAAGAAGCCTGGCATGGCCATACAGTTTGTAAGCAATATACGTCTGTGTTTACTTGGTTGGGTCTGAGCGGCTGTGGGACTGGCGGTAGACAGAGATTTATCCTGACTGTGGGCCAGGAAGGAAAACTCTAGCTACAGGTATGCTCCAAGATTAAAAGGGAGACCTGGGTGTGGGGGGGTGGTACGGTAGCACATCCTAAAATCCCAGCACTTGAGAGAGGCAGGAAGGTCAGGAGTTCAAAATTATCCTCTACTACATAGAAAGTTGGAGGCCAGCCTGTGCTACAATGACTCAGGACAGAAACATTCTAATCACTTCCACTAATCCTTCATACTGTGGCCAAGAGCATTACTTTCTCATCCCGGTTCATTTGAATGAGTCCTTTTGGGGTTTGGACTTACCAAAGCAAAAGTGTGCAAGACATGGAAGTCCGTCCACTTGTTTCCACACACAGCAAACACAACCACATGAGCGCCCAGGAGCAGAAGGCAATTTGCATTACCACTCCCCATGTAACACACCAGAATTCTTGAGTTTCCTTTGGAGTCAAAAAGCATTTGAGGCTGGGAGGTGGTGGTGCACGCCTTTAATCCCAGCACTCAGGAGGGAGAGGCGGGCAGATCTTTTGAGTTGAGGATAGCCTAGTCTACAGAGCTAGTTCCAGGACAGCTAGGGCTACAAAGAGAAACCCTTGGGGTGGGGGTGGAGGGTACATTTGAACTCACAACGTGTCTTAAAGAAATTAAGTCTACAAAAAAATATTTTCTATTCCATTTCTCTCCCTCCACAGACAATGCCTCTGTCACTTCCTAATACAAACTATAATCATTGATGACACACATTCTGGGTTGGAGAAGGTACTGTTTTCCTAAAGTAATGCTGAAACAAATTCAGAACATCAGTAAAAAGTTACTGAATCACTAACTAGCACTGGGTACTTAGTAGTTGAGGGTACAGTTCACTGATATAGTGCTTACAAGGCCTGGGTTCCATAGCTAATGCCAAAGCTTCCTCAATTAAAAAACAGAAGTCACAAAGAACTTGAAAAAAAGAAACAAGGGACATCCATATAAAGAGAATCTCAGATACCACTGTAATCAGAAATCATAGGACAGTGAACTTGAATTTTAAAAAATACTAATTTTTATTAATAACAGAATATAAACAGAATTTGTAGTCAGAATGAATCAGCAAGTAAGTCCTATACTGCAAACTGTGTAAAAATTTACTTTCTAAAGCGGGTCTACTTTTTAGCTATATTGTGTTTTAAAATAATCCAAGAAGGGGCTGGAGAGATGGCTCAGTCGTTAAGAGCACTGGCTGCTCTTCCAGAGGACCCAGGTTCGATTCCCAGCACCCACATGGTGTATCACAACTGTGTATAACTCCAGTTCCAGGAGATCTAAAGTCCTCTTCTAGCCTCCATGAGCACCAAGCAAAACCATATATGCAGACCAACACTCATACACCTAAAATAAAAACGTACAATTTTTTTTTTTAAAGAACCAAAGGAATGAACCGGCGAGATGGCTCACCAGGTAAATCACACAGCTGATGACCTAAGTTTGATCCCCAAAACCTACATAATGGTGGAAGAAGAGACCCTACTCCACACATTTGCCCACTGTCCTCCATATGTGTGCTGTGACAAGAGCACACACAAAATAATAAGTAATAAATAGTAAAATAAAATAGCCCAAGGAAAGCATTCAAAACAGCCTCAGTGCCGGACTGCAATCTCAGAGAATCCAGGGTGGGTGCAGGAACCCTGACTTCATTACAGGCACCACAGAGATCCACAGGAAAAGCGAGTGCAGGAAGGTCATACTGGGAAGCAGGGTGAGAAGGTGGAGAAGGCACTTGCTTCTCGTTCTCAGTTCTGAGGCTCCACACTGTGGTTGTCCCTAGCGACCCAGTGGGGCTCGTCCTACACTCCCTGTGCCTACAAGAGCTCTCACTCCTCTCACTTAGTTCAGGATTTAAAGAGAAGAGTCAAGCAGACCCAGGGTTTTACAATGAAATGCCCGGGGTTCCACTGAGAAACTCTACCCTGAATTTTTGAAAGGCAACCGACAGATGCCAATAGCAAGATGACAGAGACAGAAAATTACATGACAAAATACTTAGGAGCTGTGATAAAATGCTTCAGCCAACAAGTATCAGTACCTGGAAACAAATGAAAATCTAGCAAGCCTCAGCAAAATAGTCTAAAGAGGAGACACAAAGAAAGGCTAGTTATCTTAGAACTAAGTTAGAGTAACCAAAATAAGAGGCTCAGTATATACTCTGCTGTGACTTTGTTATTAGTGTCCCCCAAGGTCCACTGTGGAAGGCCTGGCCCCATGGCCCCCATGGAAGGCACTACAGAGGCTTATAAAGTGGGCACCAATAGGAGCTTTATGTCACTGTAGGCATGCCACTGACAAGATTATGGAACCTCAGTGGGCAGGGGTGGCACACGACTTTAATCCCAGTACTCAGGTCTACAGAGCAAGTTCCAGGATAGCCAAGGCTATGCAGAGAAACTCTGTCTCAGGAAAAAAAAAAAAACATAATGGGGCCTCAATAGCTTCCTCTTCTCTGTTGCTTCGTGACCAAAATCAGCAATTTGTTCTGCCGTAGACTTCCAGCCACTGCCACCCAACTGCTGCACCAGAGGCCCAAAGCTGTAACCTCAACACCATAAACCAAACCAAAACTTTTCTCTTCAGAAGTTCTCTCCGATATTTCACATAGTAACAGAAAGCTGTAGCTATAGCCTGGAAAGTCAAACGGATGGCCCAGAGGAAAGAACCTATAAACTAAAAGAATAAAAATCACCAATCTAAACAAAGGGGAAAAAGTAGGCTTAAAACCGAATATATAAAGCCAGGCATAGTGGTGCACTCCTTTAATTCTAGCACTTGGGAGGCAAAGGCTGGTGGACATCTGTGAGTTCAAGGCCAGCTTGGTCTACCTAGTAAGTTCCAAGACAGCCAGAATTGCACATAGTAAGATCCTATCTCAAAACGACAACAAAAGGAATATCAGCTGACTTTTGATAGGATATGTCTGTGTTCCTAACACTCAGGAGACTGAGACAGGAGGATTACCAGTTCAGGGCCAGCCAAGGGTACAAACCATACTGGGAGGTGCGGGTGGGTCTTAGCACTCACTTGGGTTTTGTCCTGAAAGGGTGTTTCCGTCTACCATACTGCCTGATGTGGCTCTTGCTCACTAGCTCTCCCTCCTCCAGGCCTGGTGTAATTCTACAATTGCACAACACTGGCATCTGACGAGAAACCGCTGGATTAGCTCCCACATTGCAGAACAGGGGGCAGTAGCAGATGCCATGAATATTTTAATGTTTTACTAAGTCAAGGTTAAGGAACTGCTCACTTAGAAAACCTAGTTTAATCAGTCCTTAGAGCAGTCAGATTTAAAAATAACGGAGAGGGGCTTTAACAACTTTCTCTCTGTTCCCGGCTAGGGGGAGAGGTGACGGTGACAGGGAGGAAAGAAGCCGAGACCTGAATGGTCTCCTTACCACTCACTCCTTTCCCTCCACACATACAGAGCCTGTGTTACCAAGGTGCCTTACGTTTTAATACTCCATTTACCTTCAGCGTAGGTGCTACTGATCTAACGGAGATGCCTTGTGGTGTGGAGGTGCACACCTGCAGGCCCAGAATGCAGGAAGCTGAGGCAAGGGATGAGTTTCTGACTACTAGACTACACAGTGAAATCTGAGGCCAACATTTCTTGCTCTATAGGTTCAAGACCCCATCTCAAAAAACAAAACTAAGGAGAACAGGAAGGAGGCAGGTAAGGAAGAAGAGCTGCCAGAGCACTCAAATGACTTCCTTTGCTTTAGGTTTATTTACAAATCACAAAGCAGCGAGGTAAATGAATGTCCCCCAATGTCTATCACCTATCTTCAAGTTCTGGTCAGCCTGCTGAAACCACTGTGTGCACTCTCAAGGTCTCATCTTTCCACTGGGTCTAGAGTGCCCAGGAGTACCCAAGTTCAGACTCAGACACATCTGGAATTGAATAGTGACTTTATTATTTCATTAGCTGTGCGATCGTCAGTAAACTAACATCTGTGAGAGCTGACTCGATACACATGTAAGAGACTGGCTAGGTTAGAGACCCACAGTGCCCAACATGCGGTAAGAGTTTAGTAAATGTTTGAGTTTAAAAATACTTCTTGCTGCCGGGCAGTGGTGGCGCACGCCTTTAATCCCAGCACTCGGGAGACAGAGGCAGGAGGATCGCTGAGGCCAGCCTCCAGAGTGAGTTCCAGGACAGCCAGGGCTATTACACAGAGAAACCCTGTCTCAAAAAACAAGACAAAACAAAACAAAACAGAGCCTGCTGGCAGTGCTACACAGAGAAACCCTGTCCAGCTGAGTGGTAAAGCACTTGCCTAGCATGCATGTTCTGGGTTCAAGCCTAGTGAGAGACTAGGAGTTGGACGACTCTCTGGCAGGCAGACAGGGAGGGAGAGAGAGGGGTTAAGGCTAGTAATAAAGATGGTAAATTTCCAAGATGGCCGGCTTCTTCCTCATCCTCCCACCAGCAGGCCCCCTGCTGATGGACTGATCACACAGGACACACAACAGTTGTGAACCCATCAGCCATCCTGTATGTCTTCATGCTCGACACCCATAAAGTGGGGGAGGAGGCTCTTCAGAGGTTTAAACCCCCAGGGCTCAGCAGAGCCTGGGTCTTCAGCTTTGCAGAGGGTCTTTAGGGTCTGCAGCGAGCATGCCTCCTCTTTCCTCACACTGCTGAACTGCTGATTCTGTCTGCGGAGCTCGAGAGTTCTCTGCTGCTGCTACCTGTTGGGCTACAGATTTTTTCTGCCTATAATTCCTCACCTGGCAGAGAAAATAATCCCAATCAAGACCACTAGACTGCATCATTTCAAGACTGTTTCACTAGCACTGGAAAGAAAAAAAATAAAAGGAACACAAGTCTAACAAGACCTTCAGTTCAAGCACTCAGTCACTAGGATCCTCAGAGTTCCTTTTCGTTCAGAAAATGGGAAAGACTCTAAGAACCTTTTTCAATTTTTCCCCATAAATGTATTTCTATTGATGTGTTGTGCTAGCTTGTCTATGTATACAATGTGAGTGTGTGTGTGTGTGTGTGTGTGTGTGTAGGGTCAATGAGATGACTTAGCAGGTAAAAGCTCTTGCAGCAAAGCTTGGTGGCCTGAGTTCAATCCCCAAGGCCTATGTAAAGTTGGACGGAGAAAAATCTACTCTACAAAGTTGTCTTCTGACAGACAGCACAAACATACACACTGTAACACACAAACCATGACCACAGACATGCAATAAATTAGTAACAATTCCACATGATAAAACTGAGTGCAGTAATTGGAGCGAAAACAAAAATAATCTTTATTTAGGGTATCAAAAATCTCAGGCCATGGCCAGTCTGTACCACATCACAGTACTATAATTTGATAAATAAAGTCAAATGATATGGCATGCAGGAATCACTGTTTCCAAGCTCTGCATTTGCAAATAAAACAGCCAAGGACAAGATTGCAGACATGGTCTAGGACACAGCCAGAGCTCCATAATAGAAACCCTGTGTCTCAAAAGAACAACAAAGAAAGACAGCAGACTTGAGGTGTTCCCATTTCCTTTTGCAGCATCAGCATCATTGGCTCCTGAAGCCTAGGCCACTGAGACAGGAGCTGGCTGATCCCTTTTCAATCATACACAACCAGGCAAGGCTAGCTGCAACTCCAGGCCAGCACAGGAGCTTTTACCCCTGAAGATGAACTCTGCTCTTGCAAAGCAAGCTCTTCGAATTAATCCAGTTAATACTTGGATCCGCTCACTCAGCAGAGGGTGGTTCACCTAGACCCAGACTCTCAGAAAACCCCACCCACTCCCTCTAGTCAAGTGACCAGTCCTTGCTAGGCTGTTTGCCCTTTCTACAAAAAAGGACTGTGCGGATCTCATTGGATTGTTACAGGAATCAACGGTCAACACATACAAAGGGTTAGAAATAACACGAGGCTCCAAAGTAAGGGGCAGAAGAAGCTGCTGCTCATTGTATGTCCTTTCTTACTTCTCAGTATGTGTAATTCATATGCAATAAACATAATTAATACATAAATTTACAGTATTTAGCAATATGGACATGAACCTTTCCCCTCCTCCTCAGCCCCCCAAAAAAGGAAAATCAAAACCTTTCTACCTAAAATAAATGAAAATGAAATAGGGTTCCAGAATGAATGTGGACAAGCTCTGGAGAGGAGGAAATCTGTTTGAAAAGTCCACAGAAGCAGGACTCTCAAATAACTAGAAACAAAGCCGTCAATGAAATATATTTAAATGAAAATTATATGAAATCCCGCCTCTAGACGTGATTCAGTACATCTGCAGTGGGGGTTTGACATTGCAATTTTTACAAAACACTTCTAGTAATTCAAAGTCTGATGCATTTGGTGAATACATTGAATTTTCATAAACACTGACAAAGAAAAAAATTTTGAGGGTAAAAAAATCAACACCTGGAAAGAATTTGCTCCATGGTTAAACTCTTCTTTGGACTCTGCTCTTTGAAGGTCAGTAACTGATAACCAGTTGGTAAACAACAGTGTGTGTTTCCCCCACCCCCTATTAAAAGAATGCTTCTTGGCCCAAAGTGACGGTGCTTGCCTTTAATCCCAGCACTCAGGGAGCCAAAGGCAGAGGATCTCTGAGTTCAAGCATGGTCTACATAGCAAATTTCAAGCCAACCAAGGCTATATAGTGAAACTATTTCTCAAAAATCAAACAAAAATAATGCTACCCTATCTCATCTTAACTAGAGCATACCCAAATCTAATTAATCCAAGCCTTTTTATATTCTCAAAAGAACCACCCAAAGACATTCAAGAACGGCCAGGCTTGGGAGACAGAGGCAGGAGGATCTCAGTGAGTTCAAATTTTTTTTTAAACTTTTTCTTGGTGATGTGGCAAGTGCACTACCAAACTACATCCCTAGTCCTCAACCATTTAAAATTAAATTTTCAAAAACTGGGCACAACAGCACATGTCCAGCCTCTAATCCTAGCACTCAGGAGGGAGAAGCAAGGGGATCAGAAGTCATCTTCAGCTATAAAGCCAGTTAAAGAAAAGCTAGCCTGTGCTACATGACATCCACGTCCCCCTCCCCCAAAAAAGGAGGAGCTGAAGGCACGGCTCAGTCTGGGTTTTTTTTTGTTTTTTTTGTTTGTTTTAAAGGAGGGGTAGAAAGGGTAGGGTCTGGAGAGACTTAGCAGTTAAGAGCACTTCCTGCTCTGGCAGAGGGACTGAGTTTAGCTCCCAGCACCCACTGAAAACTCCAGCCACAGAAGATCCACAACTTCTCCCTCCTCCAGTACCTGCATGCACACAAGCATACAAACATACA
The DNA here is from genome assembly GCF_007827085.1 of Peromyscus californicus insignis. Classification (NCBI taxonomy): domain Eukaryota; kingdom Metazoa; phylum Chordata; class Mammalia; order Rodentia; family Cricetidae; genus Peromyscus; species Peromyscus californicus. Next base: position 19,217,200 of record NW_026294573.1, on the reverse strand, counting down.
CAAATATAAAAATTAAAGATTAATAATTTTAAAGTGGGTGGAAGCTGGGGTAGCCTACTTACTTTCCAGAAGCAAGTAGGCTAGGATAAAGAGACGGCTCAGTGATTAAGAGCGCTTGCTGCTCTTCCAGAGAACCCAGCTTCAATTCCCAGCATCCACATCTGTCTGCAATTCTGGTTCCAGGGTCCTGACACCCCCTTCTGGCCTCAGCAGGTAACAGGTACATGAGTGATGCACAGACATATATTCAGACAAAACATCTATATGCATCAAATAAAAATGCTAAGAAAGATGGTAAGCGTTCCTGGGGAACAGTAGCCAAGGCTGACCTCTGACCTTTTATGCACACAAACACACATATACACAAACGTTTCTGTCCATTCCTTACTCATGTGAGGACCCAAATGAACCCAAAAGAGACCCAGTTAGAGAAAGAAAACTTGACTCCTGCCCTCCCGTTACCAAGTCTACAGTGCTTACTCTGATGAGAACTCAGTGAAATTTTCAGTCTGAAATACATTGAAGTTCCCAACCTCATCTCAAGTAAAGTCACACTTGTTTAACATTTTCTCAGAAGTGCCGTGAGTTGCCCAGCGGTGGCGCACGCCTTTGATCCCAGCACTCGGGAGGCAGAAGCAGGAGGACCTCTGAGTTCAAGGCCACCCTGAGTTCCAGGACAACCAGGGCTATACAGAGAAAACCTGTCCCAAACAAACAAACAAACAAGGGGGGGAAAAGTCTTTTCACATTATTCTTTAATTTAAAAGGGAGAGATCAACCTGAAATACAGCAGCTACTGTTCCCCCCATCTTAAATAAACTTACCCCTGTTACTATGAAGGTCACCTGGAATCAAACTTACTGTGGTAACTAAAATGGGCCAACTGCTTTAGCTAAATGCCCTGCTAAGTGCAAGTCTAAAGCATCCTCTTCACCACAGCTATCCAGGGTTACAGCTGCCTATGGTTACACCTGCAGAGCTGAGGCAGACACTTCACCTTCCCGAGACTCAAAATGGTATCTGTTTCCTTGAAAAATGACCAAACTCTGATTCATCTACCAACTGTGGCTAATAATTCTATTTTTAAAAGAAAAGGTCAGCCGGGCGGTGGTGGCGCACGCCTTTAATCCCAGCACTCAGGAGGCAGAGGCAGGCGGATCTCTGTGAGTTCGAGGCCAGCCTGGTCTACAGAGCGAGATCCAGGAAAGGCGCAAAGCTACACAGAGAAACCCTGTCTCGAAAAACCAAAAAAAAAAAAAAGAAAAAGAAAGAAAAGGTCACACACACACACACACACACATGCACATGCACATACGCACACACACACTTTGTAAAGCTGAGGTCTGTCAGAACCCTCTGCTCTTCCCTTAGATGAGGTCCCTGCTGTGATCCCAGGGAGCCCCTTCCATCCTGGACCGTATGGTGCATGACTAAAATCATAGTCTCCTCTGTCTGAGATGAACTCTGCTCTCCTGGCCCTTCAGTCAAGCCCCAAATTCCGCCTCTAAGAAACTTCAGCCGGGCGGTGGTGGTGTGCCCCTTTAATCCCAGCACTCAGGAGGCAGAGGCAGATGGCTCTCTGTGAGTTTGAGGCCAGCCTAGTCTACAGAGTAAGTTCCAGGGCAGCCAGGCCTGTTACATAGAGAAACCCTGTCTTGGAAAACCAAAAGAAAAAGAAAGAGAAAGAAACTTCTAGGTTTCTCTAGCCCAAACCCATCATCCAACCTCTCAAGCTCTGTTGCAGCAGATCGTGAGACCTTGTAAAGATCTCTGGGGCCCTGATCAAGGTTCTCCACCTTTACAGAGTGACGGGCTAGAGCAAGCCTATCCCTTTTCTTCGCAGTCATGACTCTCCTTGTGGTTTCCTGAGTCACTGCTGTGTACCGTCACTCTTCCTGTCTGCATGCCTACGGCCTGTGCTGGACTTTATCATCTCACTCTTTCTCTAACTTCCCATGGGACTTCATCTGCTATAAATACTTTACCACTTACTAGCTTTCATTGATTGGTTAACAATTAAGTCTGAACTGCAAAGAAGGTGTTTTAGGCCAGTGCCTTAGAAAAGGTATTGCTTTTTCCTGACATATTTTTATCAAAAATTTAAATTAAGGAGCCTAGGGTGTACTTCAGTTTGTAGACGGCTTGCCTAGCATTCATGAGACCCTCCGCACAGCACACACTGGGTATGGTGTCACACATACACTAGGTATGGTGTCTCACACACACACACTGGGTATGGTGTCACACACACACTGGGTATGGTGTCACACACCGGCTAACTCCTGTACTTCGAAGATAGAATCAGAATTAGGAGGATCAGAAATTCAAGGTTACACTCAGCTACATGGAGAATTCAAAACCAGCCTGAGCAACTTAGATTCATATTTATTCTTTCATTCATATTCTCTGTCTATCTCTCTGTCTCTCTGTCTCTCTCATGAATAAGAGAGATGGGGCAGAGCTCAGTGGTAAAATACTTTTCTCACATGCAAAAGGCCTGGGGTTCAATCCCCAGAATCTTCCATACATACACAGACACACAAACACACACACACACACACACACACACACACACACACACACACACACACACACGAAAGATTCTAGAAGGGACTCCTTGGATGTGACTGATAGTATCCTGACACTGAAATCAATACCAGAAGACAGAGCCAGGAGTCAGGAAGAAACAGCTGGTATCTGATATGCCTGCCACACATGGAGCTGCCCATACTCTTGCTGTACTTTTATCGATGTATTTCCTTGGCTGCTGAAGCCACACTGAACTCGGATTTTCTATTATTCACAATCACAAGTAGCTATATCAATACTGTCACTTACCTCTAGTTTAGACTAGCTGGAAGGGCTAGTGTTAGTTCAGGGGGTTTAATGCCCAGTATTACCAAAAGGGGTAGCCCTAGTGTGGAGAATGGAAGACTGTGTGCTGAGGACCAAGGGAAGGAAAGCTCTTTGAGGACAAAAGAGCCAGCATCCCAGGGTGCCGCTCCATCTATAATTAGCTCTTTTCCACAGGCTGCCATCTAGACTGCTCTATGCTGTGAGTGAGCTGGGTAGTATTTGCCCCACGAGGTCTGAGAGCAGAACATCACACAGAACGCCCTGTCCTGGAACCCAGCTCTATTTTCTCAGCGTTGTGCACTCCCTCATCTCCAAGCACTACAGCAAGCAAACAAGCGGGAATGAACAGACCTGATCTCGTGAAGATAAATACTCCAGGCCCGTCCTTCCTTTCTCTGAGTACTTGGTTACCCTTGGGCACTTAGTGATGTTGGAATATCTCACAGACATCACCTAGACTAAGAAAAATGGAGTTTCTGACTAGGCTCAGTGAGCACAAGACCAGGCCACAACAGACATCTGAAACAACATTAAAAGGCAGATTTTTCTGCTCAAAGAAGAAATGATCCATTGGTTTGTTTGACAAATGTTTACCAAGAGCTTGCTTGCTTGCTTTTTTTCAAGACAGGGTTTCTCTGTGCAGCCTTGGCTGTCCTAGAATTTGCTCTGTAGATTGGACTGGCCTCAGCCTTGAACTCACAGATCTGCCTGCCTCTGCCTCCCAAATTCTGGGATTAAAGGTATGTGCCAGATGTAAGGATTATGTCCTTAATTACGTCACCAGCCTGCAACGGTGTCCCAGCCTAAAAAGCGGGCGTTCCCTCTGTGCGTTCTCTCTTTCCGCACTCTCTCCTTCCATAATCCCCCCTCCACACTCCCCTCTCTTTCATCCCCCCCTCCCTCTCCCTCTCTCCCTCTCTCTCCCAATAAAGCTCTAGAAAGGTAACTATGGCTCGTGAATCATCCGTCACCAATACATCCAGCACTCTGCTCCGTCGGCCAGCCATGAGCGGTGGCCAGCCATGAGCGGTGGCCAGCCATGAGCGGTGGCCAGCCATGAGCGCCACCACGTAACCAACACCACAGGCCCAGCCTATCAAGAGTACTGAACTCAGTGTCTCTAACAGGGACTGAAAGCAAAATGCCTGGTTTGAAGCATACTGGTGCTTCTAACTAACTACCTGTGTGATACTAGAGACTTATTTAACCTCTCTGGTTCTCAAGTTTTTCCTCTATAAAATGGGGAAGAACGTGCACTTCAAATTATTATCGCTATCCAATGAGTAAATAGATGAAAATCTCTAAAGACAGTCAACATGTGGAAAGTGATCAGTAAGAACACACTTCAAGGCAGAGAGTGTAGTTCTGAGCTTTGGGCGTGGCAGGAGGAAGAAGCTAGAGATCACTCAAGAAAGGAATGAAAGGAATTGATATAGGGACACGGAGGCCAAAGTCCAACTTCCATTTAAGGCAGTAAGAACCTACCCAGGGAAAAATCAGGCTGAGGTATGGAACTGATGACAGACAGATGGAGCCAGGCTGGGCAGGGCTGGCTAGAGAGGCAATGGAGATAGAAATAAAGTGTGGTCCAACCAAACCAGAGAAGTGCAGCCCTGTGTCTTTGTCGTGACAATGACTGGGAAGACAGGACGTTACAGAGAGCTCAAGGGGCTGGGGAACCTTTGGGTTAAACACCTGGGTAGAGAAAAGCCTCATGGTTGGGGGGGGGGGGGAGGCTACAGCCTGCTGCAGGGTAGTGTCCAGCCCTTCAAGACATAGTAAAGGGGTCGTCTATTCCCCTGAGCAGTCTACAGCCAAAACCGTTCCCAACCTCAGCACACACTTGGGGAGAGAGGTAGGTAGGAATGAGAAGGTTCTTTTCTTTTTCACATTTAAGAAAATGCAGCCAGGTGGTGGTTAACGCTTTTAATCCCAGCACTCAGGAGGTAGAGGTAGGCGGATCTCTGTGAGTTCAAGACCAGCTTAGTCTACAAGACTGTCAGAGCTGTTATACAGAGAAAAAAAAATAGAAGAAAATGCACCAAATGTTTATAAATGCTGCACAAATATTAAATTGCTTAAATATAATAGAACTTGAATTTTAAAATACTGAGTGCATTACTGGAGGGAATTAACACCAGTTGAGAATGCCCCAGTACTCTGGTTCCCTACTTGGAGCACATGCTGAAGAGGAGAAAAGGAGTTCTAATCTGTATAAAACCAAACCTGGACTGTCTCAGCCAGAATCGTTTTTAAAAATACTATGTCAGGTGGAGAAAACCCAGACAACTCCACCTGAGCAGAGCAGGACCACGATAAAAACTCTGCTTATCTGTATTCACTGCCCAGGAGAAGCAGTGGCTGCTCTTTCTTCAGAAGAAATTATAAACCATATAATTTAAAACCTTGACTGAGAGTGATCCCACCTCCTTCCCTGGGGACCCATCTTTTTTTCTTCCAAATTCTTCAATAAAGGCACATTGTACGGTGGGCATGGTGGCCCACACCTGTAAGTACAACATTGGAGAAAAGGGCCGGGGAAGGACGGAGGAGGGGGAAGGACGGAGGCAGGAATATCAGGAATTCAAGGACATGCTCAGCTTTATGGTGAATTAATTCAAGGTCAGCAACACAGGAGACTGTCTCAGAAAAAGAAAAAAAGGACACAATTGTAACCCTGCACTCAGAGGCTGAGGCAGGAGAACCACTGTCAGTTCCGAGACAGCCTGTTCCCCAGCAAAAAAGAAAAAGGAAAAAACTCTTAGGAACAGCAGGGATCAGTCAGCACGTCCCTAGAACTCTCAGCAAGTTTGAGGCCTGCCTAAGATCCGTAGTGAGAGTCTGTCACAAAAAAACTGAATAAATGGCTGGAGAACTGGCTCCGAGTTAAGAGGTCTTGCTGCTCTTCCAAAGGACCTGAGTTTACATTGATGTCAGGCAGCTTATAAATGCCTGTAATTCCAGCTGCCTCCAAACACCTGCACACACATGCTAGACATAGACATACACACATAAATAAAATAAATCTTTAAAAACTAAATAAACAAGCTGGGCGGCGGTGGTGGTGCATGCCTTTAATCCCAGCACTCGGGAGGCAGAACCAGGTGGATCTCTGTGAGTCCAAGGCCAGTATGGTCTACAGAGCAAGATCCAGGACAGACACCAAAACTACACGGAGAAAACCTGTCTTGAAAGACAAAACAAAAAAAGTAAATAAACAAAGATTATAGTGAGTTCCAGGTCAGTCAGGGCTTTATAGTGAAACCCCATCTCAAAAAACAAACAAAATTAATGTAAATAAACCCCCCCCTCTTTTTGAGGCAGTATCCCACTGTATAGCCCTGGCTGCCCTGAATGAAACTCACTGTGTGGGCCAACCTGGCCTCACACCTGCCTCTGCCTCTCAAGTGCTGTGATTAAAGACATGCATCACCATGCTCCACTATAAATAGTACCTTTATTTAACTCAACACATCTAAAACATCATCATCTCAACCTAGAGCATTGGCCTAGAGCTGGTGGCGTACACCTTTAATCCCACACTCGGGAGGCAGAGGCAGGAGGATCTCTGTGAGTTCAAGGCCATCCTGGTCTATAAAGGAAGTTCCAAGACAGTCAGGGGCTACACAGAGAAACCCTGCCTCAAAACACCAAAACAAAAGAAAAAAGAACATAAGGCATTACATTCTTTAAGTCTTTTAAGTCTAGTGCATATTTTATAACTATAGTACCTATCAATTCTAACTGAACATGGTTCAAGTACAAGTGTCACCCGTGGGCAGTGCCCATTATGCCTGAGGGTGGATGTCTACAGAGAAAAGCCCCTGGGAAACTTCTGCCATGTCATTCACCACAACCACAGATTGATGATATGAGCCAGACAGGTCAATTCCACACCCCAGCTCTCCTTAATGACTTGTTCTTATTTCAAGCACAAAGTTTTTCTTCCCTAAAGTTAACTTAAAATACATATAACTGCAACCTAAATTATCAAGAATACTGGAAATGAGTGAAAACAATTAAACAAGGAAAATTCCTCCCATCTGTGTTATGGCAGCTACCTAAATTTGTTTATTTTTTAAATATATTTATTTTTATTTATGTGCCTTGGTGTTTTATGATGGGTGTCGGGTCCCCTGGAAATGAGTCACAGACAGTTGTGAGCTGCCATGTGGTGCTGGGAGTGCTGAGTCACCTCTCTAGCCTCACTACCTAAATTTTATGTGCAACAGCTATTCTTTTTTGTTTGGTTTGGGTTTGTCTCCCCAACTCCCAACCCCAGTAGCGGGATTGAACCCAGGGCCTTGCACATATTAGGCAAGCACTCTTTGAGCCAGGGTCTCAAGGAGATGCCCAGAGGGGCAAGGACCTCACTCGGCAGCACAGGCAGGCCTGGACTTGAGACCCTCCTGCCTCAACGTCCTAAGGAGCTGGGAATATACAGGCCCGTGTAGACACTTGACTAAGAGTTCAACTATGAAATCAAAAGTCTAAGTTTTTTCCTCCAAATATATCTAAATTTTCTAGGTAGTTTTTTCTTTAAGAGATTATATGTTGCCAGGCCTAGAAGCTGAGGCAGGAGGACTACTTTGAGTTCAGGGCTAGCCTGAGCTACATAAGACCCTGTCTCAAACACAAAACAAAACAAATTCAAAACATAAATAAGTTTATGTGAGGGTAAACTTTAAAAACAGAATTACAGCCAGGGCAGCCAAGGTTACACTTGAAAACTAAATTTTAAAAAATTATAAACAAAATTATCTTACTTCAGCTATTAAAACTTAATATTCAGAATTAGTATTTACCTCTTTACCTCCTTAGCAGATGCATTTTTTTAAAAAATCTGAATAGTCTAAGAGCATGTTTATGACTGAAAGTTTTAGTTACCATTTTAAAGACAGTCCCAAAAGAATATGATAAAGGCAGATTTAACAATGCCTCTGTGCCTGCCTTACTTTTCTTTTTTTCTGGAGCTGAGGACCGAACCCAGGGCCTTGCACTTGCTAGGCAAGCGCTCTACCACTGAGCTAAATCCCCAACCTCCTGCCTTACTTTAGATACAACCAAACTCCTTTATTATTCAAATAGTCTATTTGGAATAAATAAAGTCAGTCCAAACGTTTTTAATTTTCTCACAGATTGCCTCCATATTGCTAAGCACTTTGATTCATCTACATTTGTTTTCCAATCTACTATGTCTGATTGTGAAAAGTTAATTTTCTGGACCAGACTATGGACCTGAGAGGTCTCAACTTTCTCCCTCACCTCCCACTCCCCATTTTTTGAGACAGGGTCTCCTATAGTCCAAGGCTGCCCTTGACTTCACTGCATAGACAAGATGACAGTTAGCTTCTGAGCCTGCTGTCCACCTAGCTCCATGGGCCATCGCGTCAGTTTATGTGGTGCTGAGAATTAGACCCTGAGCCTCGAGCATGCCAGGCAGGCACTCTACCAGCTGAGCTGCACGCGCACGCTAGGCCAAGCTTTAACCTTCTGTCTGGGTCTCTACTCAAGCCCAAGGCTACAACCTTAGCATCTAAAATAAAGAAAGCTAGCCTAGCCTGGCCAGCACCCGCTTTACCGACAACAGCAGAGACCGGCTACCATGCACGCAGGAGTTAAGCCTGGCCTGCCAGCTACATGACTCTAAGACTAACAGCCTTGCTAACCTGTTAAGTTGAGACCCGTGGCTATAGAATAAGCTCCTGGCCAAACCCAAACTGCATGTTGTAAGCTTAAAGACCAAATAGACTTTTATCTGTAGCGTTTGCTATGATGTAAGATGGAACACCAACCACACCAGCAACCAACATAATATTCTTTGCAGGCTTTTATACCTGTAATATGCAGAAAAGTGTGCCCCAGAATCCTAACAAATATTTACTAAGTTAATGGATTCTCTCCTGTATCTCCATTTATCCCAATATGATAGGCAGTTATAAAAAATGAGATATATTCATTTTTTTTCCTCATTTTATGACAACATTCCTGGCAAAAGTAGCTTAAGGAAGAGTTAGTTTGTCTGGCTTACAATTTGAGAGGCGGGTCTACTATGGAAGGCAAGGCACTGCAGGAGAGCATCTGGCCACTCTGCATCCACCATCAAGAAGCACACAACGGATGCTGGCACACAGCTCCTTTCCTCCTTTCCCTCTTTATCCCAGCACGGGAGGAGGTGCCCACACTTGGGGCAGATCTTCAGTCCTCAGTTACACCTCTCTAGAAATGCCCTGCGACACTCCCAGGTGTTGTTTCCTGGGTGACACAAATCCAGGCAGAGGCCAATGAAGCCTGACTACCACACTTGGCTGAGTGAAGATTAACCAGCGCACCCCTGATCCTGAACTCCTGGAATTCCCATCAGCCAGGAACAAAGAAGCATGAGAAAGGATTCAGATGAATGGCAGAATGGGCACGAGCTGGACCAGAGAGGAGGGACTCACTCTGCTAAGGCAGCCAGGAGGTCAGAGAAGAAGAGTGCAGGGCTATCTCAGCTGATGCTTGGAGAACATTCTGCTCCGTAAACTGACTCCCTAAGACCCTTGCAATGTGTTGAGGATTAGTTCTGCTCCAAGCTATCCATCCTAAGATGCCATGAGCAGCCAGGCATTGTGGCACATGCTTGTGACTTCAGCACTTGGGTGGCCAAGGAAAGAGAGCTCAGCAAATTTCAGGTCAGCCAGAACGAGAGTTGGACTGTCTAAATAAATAAATTTTCAAAAACTTTTTAAAGTTATGCCTTATATGGCCATGGTGGCTTCTCATAACTATAAATTCTAGCACTCAGAAGGCTGAGGCAAGACAACTGCCATAAGTTTGAGGCTAGCCTGGACTCCCCAGTGAGTTACAGCCAGCTTGGGATAGAATAAGATCCCCTCTCAAAGTTTAAAAAAAATGAAATAAAAGAATCCCAGCACTTGGGAGGCAGAAGCAGGCAGCTCTCTCTGAGTTCAAGGCCAGCCTGGTCTATAAATTGAGTTCAAGGACAGCAAGGGCTATTACATAGAAAAACTCTGTCTCAGAAAACTTACAAGAAGAAGATATGCCATAAGCAAATCCAAGGCTTCCTTAGAAGCATGTACATTCTCTGTGGTTGGGTGTCTTGGCGCGCTTGCAAAGGGCTCTAGGAAGGGTCACAAGAGTTGAACACATTTACTATGAGTCAAAATGCTTTGGGAGCTTCAAGAGCCCTTATCTAAGAACAAAATGTATTCTGGCCCAAACCAGGACATTTATCCCATCTTTCGGTTCTCCGCTACCTCTATAAGCTGCCAATCAGAGCGAATCTTATTGTCACTTAACCACACTGGAATCTAACCAGTGAAAACACTGAACAACAACAAAATTACATAGAACAGGCTTCTTACACTAGTACAGCCCAAGTAAAAATACCCTTGACAAAAGCTGAACATTGATAAAGCCAGCCTGAAAGGGGATGAGAAGACAATGAGAAGGTCAAGACATTTTAGTTCTTTACTCTAAGAGCTCTAAGAGTCCTTATAAATGGTTTGGTATATGTTAAGAGGCAGAGGTCCATATAGAAGACCACAGGACTAATCCATGTAGTAGCCTTTTCAGGAAGCCAAAAAGCCAGGGAGGCAGATTGAAAAGTACTGGCGGACCTCATTAGCCCTGCTTAGGAAACTGTGTAAGTGTGACCTCACCCCTGGATCACACAGCTATATTTAGTTTATACCTAATATGGATGAAGTCCTGAACAGGGCCATTTCCTCTCTCCACAAAAAGAAACTTCCTTGCTTTTCTTCTATCAACAATGCAAAGGGTGGGCTCCTCTGAAGGGGGAGTTTTAAAAAAGAAAAGAAAGGAAAGAGAAACGACTTGAGAAAAACATTAACAAATTAGGATGTAGCTTATTAAACCTGGCCCAGTTTGACATTTCTAAACTGGAAAACAATTCTGAAATCCAAATACACGATGTGCAAGTGAGGTTCCTCTATTGTGCTTCTAGAGAGACTCTTTAAAGTCTTTTACAAGAGACTAATCAACCAGGCCCCCAAAACACAAAGAGGTGAAGCAATGGAAACCCTCTAATTTCCTTCTAAATGTTAGCAGAGGTGTTAGGGTTGTCACTCTGTGGTAGAGCACAGACAGAGTGACATGTGTGAGGCCCTGGGTTCAAGAGTCAGCACCTAAAAACAAAGAAAGATTCAGACAGGAATTCTAAGCGGCGTTGGTGCAGATTCCAGCCTATATTTATTGGCCCTCTCTGAACCTCACATATGACACAGAATTGACATGCCTATTTCAGAGTTTATGTGAGGATTAACTTGGCTAACACATATAAAAGGCTGGCATCCTGTGCCTGGCCCATAATCAGCACCCAGAGCTGTCTATTATCCTGACTTTAGTATCTTGGCTTTTATCAGTTTACTGTGTCCTGTGTGGGAGTAAATTAAGTACTTTCAAAAAGTTTATAACATTATAATAAGATAAAAGATAAAGTCACTTTATGATCCTTGAGTCACCTACTAATTACAACCATACACTCAAGTTTTACAGCTTTATTACCATCCCACTGTGATAGAAAGATGGAAACTAGACACTTAGGGTCTAGAAATGAAGACTAGGAGACTACAAATCCACCCTTAGCCCTTAAAAACCACTAGTCGGTCAGGATAGCACAAGTCTTTACTCTCAGCACTCAAGACGCCTGAGTTCTAGGCAAAGTCTACATCAGGAATTCCAGGCCGGCTAGAGATGAAAAATCTAAGCATAAAGCCTGTAAATCAGGGTGTGGTAGCACAAGCATATAACCCAACACTCAGAAAGCAGAGGCAGGAGGATTTCGATTTCAGTGATAGCCTGGGCTGCATAAGTTGACTCTCTCAAAAAGGAAAAAAAAAATTCATATAAATTTACACTACCTCTGTTTCTTCTTACAAATTAAATGAACTCAAAGTCTCTTGGGATGGAGAAGATTTTAAAATATCCATACACATCTACGTTTCCCCTTAAGAGAGCATTATTTAATACTAGTTAATATATGACCAATCAATTTAATAATTGCATACAATAAAAATAAAAATAAAAAAGCATGGAATTTGGAAGCACGGGAAACCAAAAATCAATAATTAAAAGTACCCCTACAGAACCACTCTATCCAACGTCACAGATGGACTCTTGACCTCTTTTGAAATTTCACTGTAGAAGAGGAAGCTTTAGCTAGAGTCCTGGGAGCTGAGGCAGGAGGACTCGGATGGAGCTCATTGTCAGGCACTTGCTGACTACCAGCACAACTGGAGCTGCCAGTTACCTCAGAAAGGAGGCCCAACTGATCCTGAGGCTTCTGTCACACTAACTCCTCACTTCTGATTTAGAATGGAAAGCTCTCCACTTCTTTGCCAAGCCAGCCAAGCAGATCTTCGTAACATCCCAGAGGTTGAAACCACACACACTGCACACGTAACTAACCACAGGCCAGTGCAGTCTTAGCTGCATCCCAGAGGCAGCATACGAGCAAGTGAGTGGGCCCGCTGTGGGTCACACTCTAAGTGGTTTTCTTACTAAGACTTTTAATCTTACTGAAGCCCAAGAGTCAGGTTCTGCTACCTCAGTGGAGACACCAAGTGAAGCGGCGAGTTAGGATTTAAACACAGTTGCATGGATCTGGCATCCAATTTTTTAAAATAAAGTGTGGGGGTGTGTATACGTGCCACAGCATGCATGTAGGGGTCAGAGGACAACCTTGGGTGTGGGTCCTCACCTTCCACCTTGTTTAGACAGGGTCTCTGTTATTCACTACTGCTCATGTAGACTAGCTGGCCTGCAGGCCTCTAGAGACTCTCATGTGTCTGTGTCTCCCAGGAGCACTGAGATAACAGCACATGCTACTCTGGCTTGATGGGTGCTGGGGATCCCAACTCAAGTCCTCACACCAGCATGGCAAGCCCTTTCCCCACTGAACCCTCTCCCAGCTCTCCGGTATCCACTCTCACCAGTACACTCTGGCAAACAGCAAAGCACTAAACTTAACTGTACACCTGAAACATGAATCCGAATTACGGCACCTTCTAACTGGACCGACACTCCAGTGCCGACACCGAAAGCACGGAGGAGGATACTCTGAGCAACAACCGCCCTCCGACTCTAACTTGGGGAAGAAGTTAAGCTTGCATTTGAGTATATCCTAAGAACCACTTTGAGATACTAAAGCCAAACAAGTATGAACTAAGGCACTAACCTTCCCTAATCGTTTTCTCTTTTTCATTTGTTTTATATGGATTTGTTTGTTTGTTTTATAGTACTGGGGATCAAACCCAGAGCCTCACGGCAAACACTCTATCACTGAACTACATCCCCAGCCCCAACCCAGTACTTTCTTCACCCTTTCAACATATTTATCTGGCTTCTTGTGAGTTTAACAAGCACTTGCATTTTCCCAGTCATGTGATTTTTTTATTTATTTTTGTTTTGTTTTGTTTTCTTTTCTTTTCCTCTAGCTGCCTCTGGAATAAAGCATGTGCAAAGAGGGGTGAGGGTGGGGGAGCCCAGCACTGTTCTTCAGCAAGCATTTTATTGAATAAATAGTCCAATGAGTTAATCCACAGTGCAGTTACACACAGCACTCCACAAATGTCTGTATCTGCTCAATTATTATGGACCGCTCTTCTGTGCATCCCTTCTGCCCTGCAGTTGGGAAACGCAACATAAAACAAGTCAGTGAGACTCAGCATCTACTCTAAATCCACTAGCACCAGGCTTCTGCAAGTGGAAAAAGCCTCCCAGCCAGGCAGTTACAACGGCTCCCCAGGAAAAGGCTTGTGGGGACTCCGGAGGAGTGCTCCTTCCTACACTACAGTCCTCGGCGGCCACAGGTGCTCACAGTGCATCTGCTCGGCTTCCCCTGGGCCTGGAGCAGCTCCTGGTTTAATGAAGATTGCTTAAACTGGCACTGATTTGTGCCTCTCCGCAGTCACGAAAAAGCTGCAATGAAGAGAACACGAAATACAATGTGCTTTATGGGTGAGTCCTGACTCTGCGTGAGACATGGCAAAGTGGCAGGTTTGGCAATTACCGAAGCCCCAGCATCACAGCCTACTTAGAAAAACAGAGTTAAAGGGATAGCTGCCAAACAACAGGGAAGAAGGCAGTGGTACCAAGTCTGTGAAATGACAGGCGATATAAGCAGTGGGGGGAGCAAGTGAAATCTTGAAAGCAGGCTTGATTGAAGCTCAAATTTCACTTTGTTTTAGGAAAGACTGCTCTCAGTTCCAGCATTAGAGAAGAAAAGACTCCTATACTTTACCATATGAAAGTTCTCTTTCAAAGCCTAACTGGACTGCAGAATAAGACCCTATTTCAAATGAACAACAACAAAAAATCATACACAGAAAGCTTTCCCTAGAGCCACGAGTGGTGGCACATGTCTGCAATCCCAGCAACCAGAAAGCAGAGCAGTTTACTACATGACCCTGTCTCAAAGTTCAGTCCCTAGTTGGTGGAGGGGGTGGGGGAAGAGGATGACAACTAATTAGGCACCTGAAACAGAGAAAAACGAAAATTCTTTAAAATAAAAAGTTTTGGTTTTGTTTATTGTTTTTATATTTTTCAGTTGTTCCACACCGCTTCACACGCCTCTCCCCACCCCCATAGGGGTGGTAAGACTGACCTCAGTATGCAGATCAGGCTGGCCTGAAACTCCAGGAGATCCACCTGCCTCTGCCTCCCAATATTGGGATTAAAGGCATGGGTACTTATTTATTTTTTATTTTATGTGTACGAGTGTTTTTGCCTTTGCATGTGCATTACATGCATGCCTAGTGCCCAGGGGCCAGGAGAACACCAGATTCTCTGGAATTGAAAGTTAAAGGCATGGCAAGACCTAGAGCCAAGCGACAGTGGCTGCGAAAGAGATGCCGGTGGCCTTGGGTCCCTACAGCTGTCCCAGCCCAGCTGCTTCGACTATGTGAAGATGGGCTTTGTCATGGATTATACCATGGGCATGTGAAGATGAGCTTTGTCATGGGTTACACCATGGGCATGTGAAGATGGGCTGTCATGGGTTGTGCCACGGGCATGTGAAGATGGCTTTGTTGTGGGTTATGCCATGGGCATGGTGGCCCAGGCACTATTTGGCACCTTCTCTTGTCTCAGGATCAGAATTCGGGATTGGGAGCTGATGGACAGCATTGGGAAAACCATGATGCAGAGTGGTGGAACCTTTGGTCCATTAATGACCACTGGAATGGGCATACGATGCTAATCAGGGCAGTGACTGCCTGCTACGTCTATACTTTCCCATCCATTTTGACCCTTGTACAATAATAGTTTTTAATTCTCAAAAAAAAAAAAAAGTTACAGGCAGTTGTTAAGAACCAAACTGAGTCCTCTGCGAGAGCAGCACATACTCCTAACTGCCATGTTATCTCTCCAGCTTCCAAAAGAAAATTCCTAATTTACTGCTTTGGACTTTGAAGATGAACTAAAATTCAGCACGAACTGTAAGCAGCACCAGCTATCCTAAAGCTAGAGTCAAATGAGACTCTCCATAAGCTGAGACCCCTTCCAAACTAAAGACAGGTCACACGAGAGTGAGTGGAAGGCTTTGAGAAATGGAGTTGACAGCTGACCAGGCAAAATCTCACCACTAAATCATCGGGGTTTTAATGACACAGCCAGCAATATCAGCCAGCCTATGCTTTATTTTCTGTCAACTACCCACCAAACACAACTGTTAAACAGATGGTCCTTTTCCGAAGGACTGCATATTTTAAAGGGGATTTCCAGCCAACTCTAACCAACAGTAGAGTTAGCAACTCCACCTAAGTGCATTGACTCACAGTAAGACTTAGTGCATGCCTATTAGGAAGCAAGTGATCCACTAAATCCTGCAGTGGAAACAAAGATGAACGTCAGGGGTCCTACCTACACGGGCCCCTCCTTTATTATGGCAAAGACATGTGAGGCAAAGAAAATGGCTTTCCACAGAGAGGGAACAGGAAAGTGATCCTGAAGAATTAATAAAGACATGTGAACAGTCTTACAGAATCACCTAGATTTCCACAAATGGGAATGCAGAAGGTTGCTTCAGGAATAAGAAACAGAAGCATTCCAAACAGCTAGGGTAAAGGCCCAGGAAGCAGGAGGTATATGTGTCCATTCACTGGGTCTAGACTGTGACAGTTGTGGGCTTGAATGACAGGCTATGGATTTGAAGTTAGTTTTTTATTTAGCAAAGAGCAACAAAATGGTTTCTGCACTTGGGGAGTAAGGAAGAGGAGGAACACAGTTGGATTTTCAAAAAACATGGCTTATAGCAGTGGTTCTCAACCTTCCTAATGCTGCTAATGTTGCGACCCTTTAATACAGTTCCTCATGTGGTGACTCCCAGCCATAAAATTATTTTCATTGCTATTTCAACTGTAATTTTGCTACTCTTATGAATCCTAATATAAATATCTGTTTTCTACTGCTCTTGGTCGACCCTTATGAAAGGGTCATTCGACACCCCCAAGTTGAGAACCACTGGCTTATAGCAATTCTTATCTCCCACTGTGGCTGCAAATGTACTTTATGTTCTAGTGAGATTGGTTTTAAACATGCCCCATACTTCTTTGCTTCCATGGATCCTTGTTGCCATTCCAATGATCACCTGAAATACCTTCGTCTTCTACAGCCTTTCCCATCCCCCATGTCAACTTGCAGATGGAAGTCAGTTGTTTTTCCTTCCCTTTGTTTAGTAACTATTTCAGGCACTGTTGTAGGTGCAGCACATCAGTGGGCAACTTCTCCGTCACTATGGCATGCAGATTTAGTTGGAGAGGAAAACAAGAGACATGTGCCTACTTGTGATGAAGTGCTGTACAGAGAAAGAGAGACAGCGGGGAAAGGGGTATTGGGAGTGATGAGTGATGGGGTGTGGCCCTGCTTCCCCATGATTCCTTTCCCTCTGTTTCTTTTCCTCCTTTTCTCCTCTCCCCTCCCTCTCCCCCACCCACCAACAGTCTTCACACACACACACACACACACACACACACACACACACACACACACACACTCAGAAGAGGAGGAGAAGGGTTTATAACAAATTCAACAAACAATCAGCAAATTTCGGCCGGGCGGTGGTGGCGCACGCCTTTAATCCCAGCACTCGGGAGGCAGAGCCAGGCGGATCTCTGTGAGTTCGAGGCCAGCCTGGGCTACCAAGTGAGTTCCAGGAAAAGGCGCAAAGCTACACAGAGAAACCCTGTCTCGAAAAAACAAAAAAAAAACAAAAAACAAAAACAAAACAATCAGCAAATTTCAGACAAGTGTCAGTTTTACTTTAAATAAACCAAACTTGCAGAATGGAATATAGAACTAATAAATGAGCCTCTTTAAACTAACAGGCCAGTTATAGCCTCAGTAATACCTTCCATGCTTAAATATTCCGCTTCTCTTTAAATCAGTTACGTCATTTAGTCTGTCACATAGAAAATCATTCTGAAGCTCTTAATTCAATGAATTTTGCTTTTTGTTTGTGAGAGGGTTTCTGTTTATTTTTTGAAACAGGTTCTCAAGTAGCATAGGCTGGCTTAGATCATATCCCAGGGCCAGCCAGGACCTTGAACTTCTGATCTTCCGGCCTCCACCTCCTTACTGCCAGGATTAGATTTTATTCTGTTTGGTTTTGCTTTTTGACTATGGGATCTTTGGCTTTTAAACTAAGAGATCTTTGTGTTTCAGCCTGCTGAGTGCTGGAATTATAGGTTTGTATCACCATACCCAGCTCATTTTTATTTATTTATATTTTTAATTTTTTGAGAGTCCTACACTGTGTAATCCAAGGTAGCCTGGAACTTGTGATAATTCTCCTGTCTCAGTTTCAGGAATGCAAGATACAGACATGAACTCCTCCTCCAGGCTTCAACTGGGCTTCTGAAGACTAAATGGAATAAAGTCACCGTAAATTACAGTCAAAAGAAGGAGCCGGGCGGTGGTGGCGCACGCCTTTAATCCCAGCACTCGGGAGGCAGAGCCAGGCGGATCTCTGTGAGTTCGAGGCCAGCCTGGGCTACCGAGTGAGTTCCAGGAAAGGCGCAAAGCTACACAGAGAAACCCTGTCTCGAATAACCAAAAAAAAAAAAAAGAAGGGGCTAGCACCTGACACTCGTCAACCATGGCTCACCTACCCATCTTCCAGCTACACAGCAAGCTCCTTCAGGAGAAAAGAATGGCTGTGCTTATTGGTCTCTCAACTGCTATTTGCTTCGGTCATTATCCATCCCTACCCGTACTCAACAGTTCCTAGGCAGACCATCTCACCACTTCCCAGTCCACACATACAGAAGGGAGACATTACGATGTGTTACATTTGTTTGTGTTGCAGAATAATTGTTTAACTATATAAAGGTGTGTTGCATTTTTTTAACTATGTAAAGATGTGTTGCTGTTTTACCTTGCCTGCCTAAGGCACCTGATTGGTCTAATAAAAAGCTAAATGGCCAATAGCTACGCAGTAAAGGGACAGGAGGGGCTGGCGGGCAGGGAGAAAAGGAGAGCCAGTCAGCCAGCCAACCACCAGCCTGCTAGGGGCCAGCCTGCCAGCACCCAGCCTGCCAGCACCCAGCCAGATAGGCACAGAAGAAGCAGTAAAGTAGAACATACAGAATGAAAGAAAGGTAAAAAGCTCTGAGGCAAACCATAGATGAAGAAAAACATGTTGAATTAAGTTATAAGAGCTAGTGAGACAGCATAAGATAAGGCCAAGCATTCATAATTACCAATAAGTCTCTGTGTCACTATTTGGGGGCTGGATGTCTGAGAAAGCCTGCTACACAGATCTCCTAAAGAGCACAAAAGGAACTCCTACCTTAAAACCATTTCATCAACACCTATTTGAACAATTCTAAGTATTAGTGGTGCTCTTCTACAGCTCGATTGGTAGAGGGTGGGGCGGCTGTAACTGCTGCTGGGTTTCACAAACAGAAAACCTTGCTTTCTGAGGGCAGGTGTGGTCCTGCAATCCTTTAATCCCAGGGGAGGCAGAAGCAACTGATTTCAGTTCGTTGGAGGCCAGCCTGATCTACATTGTAAGGTCAAGGGCAACAAGGGCTACACAGACACCATCTTTTTAAAAAAAACCTCTTGCTTCCTTCTAGTAAAGACTGGACAGGGCACGTGTTTGTAGGAAGACAGATCTGGACACTGTCTAGGTCTCTTTTATAAAACCTAAGTAAGCTTTCCTTAAGTCGACTCAATACATGATACATATCAGGCTGAGCTGTTCTCAGGAGGACTAAATAAAACATTACACAAAAATTCTCAAGGACTCATTAGTAAAAGTTTTTGAAAAGGATTAGGGCATATTAGCAATTAAGGGCCCTACTGACTGTGAAGTACAATTAACACCCATTTTACCGATGGCTGGAGACCTTTACTGGACTTAATGAACACTTGAAAAGCAATAACCATCTTTAGGGCAAAATTTTGGAGTTCTGTATTCACTAAAACATGCTGTCCTCTGGTCAAGCAATACAAGAGGGTACACCCTGCATCAGCTTACATTTTTGCAAAAGCTTCAATCCAGCCTTGCATGTTTGTTACGCTCATGCCCAACATCTAATTTCTTAAGTGTAACCAACCACCTCCTTTTTTTCCAGCTAGTGGATGTAGTCAGATTTCACAGCGACTACTCTCCCAGTATTCCTAAGTGGCACAAACACCTAATTTGATTCCTTTTTAGTTTTAAGGACTGCTCACTTGAGTAATTTACCACCTGCTCTCCACCTCCAAGAATACAGCAACTGGTCTGGTGGTTCGGCACACACAAAGCACTGGCAGATCCTACCAAGTCCCTACCTGGGATCCATCTAACTGCAGTTTTGTATCCCCGCTGTTCAGAGTTTATTTTCTTCTTCTCCCACACATACAAGTAAATAGCCACGCTTCGAGCTGGCAAAATTGTGTTTGTGCTACACCAGGTGATTGACAGCTTTACAACTCGGTTACAATGAGAATTCAATGTTCTTCCTAAGAATTAGTTCACCCATAAAGCTGGAAATAACTTCATCACATACACAACACCAACATCAAAAGCATGGAAGAGTATTAGGCTTCAAGCATTTTAAATTCAAAGAAAAAGGAAACAAAACCCCACCAATAGTAGAAGTAAAAGACCCTTCGGTGCTCTCTGGGGTCCATACTTAGCCCTAGGAACAATATTGCTAGTGTTCAAACAATACTCCAACGCTCTTATTCTAAACATGGTCTGATTTACCTACATTAGGTTGTGACTTTCACAAGTTTATAATTAGTCTAATACATGATAATGATCCTATATTTTCAATAAAGAGGGAAAAAATTAAATAATGCTAATTTTTGGGCCTGGTGCCCCAGCTACTCTGGAGGCTGAAACGGGAAGATCAAAAGCCCCAGACCTGAGGCTGCATAGCTAGCTCAGTGGTTAGGTGTAGGAGCAGCAAGAGGACCTGAGTTCAGTTCCCAGCACCCACACCCCAGCTCCACACAATGAGGGGTACACACATTTAATCCACTACAGGCAAAACACCCATACACATAAGATAAATAGTATTTTTAAAAAGGAGCCAGGAGTGAGGACACTTGCCTTTAATCTCAGCACTCAGAAGGAGGTGGGTGCCTGCAAGTTCAAGGCTAGCCTGATCTATATTGAGAGTTCCAGGTCAGCTAAGGCTACTTTGTGAGACCGTGTCTCAAATTAATTAAGTTTTTAAAGGGCTGAGGCATGGTAGTGTTAGTGTGCTTGCCTAGCATACATAAAGCCCCGGGTTCCATCCCTAGTACCACAAAAACTGAAATAAAACAAAAAGCTAATTGATATTCTTCAGTGATACTTGGTACTGACTGCTGAGGTCTTGTGAGCCAAGTCTCATGAAAGGCACCAGAACCAAAAGCTCCTAAGACATTCACAGAATCGCATGTCCTGGACTTAATTTCGAGTTCCATTCTATCATACTCCAGGGTTTGTAGTCAGAACCCTAATGTCATTTTTCAGTCTCTGTACCAGCCTTTAGCTGAGCAAACTATCCCGGCTTTTTGCTCTACTTGATAAAAATCTTAACTCATCATGCCTTAATCATACTTCCCATCCTGCCTAACTCACTTCCCAGAGACTCACTCATTCCCTACTCAGGAAACACCGGAAAGAGAAGCGAGAAGCGGGGCTCCTGCTCCCGTGGTGAAGCAGGGGGAGGGGAAAGTCTTGCTCACCACTCCTCTATTGGCTCCGAGGCACCCCTCAGGCATCCTTCCTTCCCCTCAGGCATCCTTCCAGAACAACTTGACTGTCCCTCACCTGTCACTTCTGCATTAGGCTTCCCTGCCTCAGTCCCCTTGGCTCCAATACCTCCTGTCTCTTCCTCATTCTGAGCTCCTTTCAGAATTTTGTATTTAACCAAAATCATCACTTGGCATTTGCCAAAAGGAACCTGCTTCAGGTCAATAGAAACAGCCCTGGGAAAAGGTAACAAGGACAGAGTTTCCACGAACCTCACATTTTACACAATTCCAAGTCCTTAACTTCCCTCTGAAAGCCCAGAGAACACTGTCTTCCACTGAATTTGAAGCTGTTCCATCTCGGCACCACTTTCTATAGAAAAATGATTTCATCTGTTCTTTGAAAGGTTTGAAACCTGCCCTTGAAAGGAAACATAAGAATCTCCCAACTGAGACCGGCAGCAGGATCCATTCACATCTTCCCCAATGGGACTAGGAGGGTGAGCAGAGAGCAAGCCAGGAGGGGACAGGAGAAGTCCGGGAGAGCAAAGCGTGCAAAAATGGGCACACTAACAGAGCAGCTGACTAGTCAGGATCTTGTCAGGATCTGAATTTGGGCTCTTCGTTCAGAGGCATCACTACCAGCTGCTCCTGGAGTTCACAAATGATGTCTAAACTCACATTCCCTTTCTCAGCTACCTACCTTCAACCCACCTACTCCCCCTCTACCTTTCAGGGTCAAGTTCAAGCCTCCTTCAACCTTTATGTCTATCTCCTGGCTTAATTTGCCATGAACTGCATGACTCCATAAGCACATACCTCTTGCCATCTGTTCTCTTTTGTGGTACTGGGGGTCAATCCTAGGACCTAACAAGCTGAGTAAGAACTCTACCACGGAGTTACAACCCAGACCTCTCTTTGAGACAGGTTATCACCATCTAGTCCAAGTCTTGAACTCACTCTGCAGATTAATGTCCTATAAAAACCACTCCCAGGGGCTGGAGAGATGGCTCAGAGGATAAGTGCACTGACTGCTCTTCCAGATGTCCAGAGTTCAATTCCCAGCAACCACATGATGGTTCACAACCATCTATAATGAGATCTGGTGCCCTCTTCTGGCCTGCAGACATACATGCAGGCAGAACACTGTATACATAATATAATAAATAAATGTTTTTAAAAAATTTTTTAAAAAAAAGAAAATTGCATATTAAAAAAAAACACTCCCAATCGCAGAAGCTTGGGGACTACTGTAGACAGTGATATCACAACTCAAAAGGGTACTACGTAAAGTTTAAATTACAGCCCATAAAACTAAACACTGGGAAGGATTGACTCCTACTTGGGATTCGAAATGTATCACTTCATACAGAGGCAACCAGTGAGAGGGGGAAACAGTGTGTCAAAACAAGTTGGGCTTATACAAGCAAATCAAAAATCCAAACTCCTGATTACTCTCCTCCTGTGTGTAATCTCTGTACTCAGGAGGCTGAGGCAAGAAAACTCTCACTAATTCAGGGGTAGCCTAGGCTGCATAATTATGGCTATAGCCAAGAAGAAATATTGGTGAAAAATAAGGACAGATACATGAAAAGATCAGAACTATTAAATTAGGAAGGAAAAAGAGTTAAGTAGAGGTGGGCGGCGGTGGTGCACACCTTTAAGCCCAGCACTCAGGAAGCAGAGGCAGGTGGATCTCTGTGAGTTGGAGGGCAGCCTGATCTACAGAGCAAGTTTCAGGACAGGCTCCAAAGCTACACAGAGAAACTGTATCAAAAAACCAAAAGAGAGAGAGAGAGAGAGAGAGAGAGAGAGAGAGAGAGAGAGAGAGAGAGAGAGTTAAGTAGATAAAAATCACATGGTATTGGCAACCAGGGCTAGACAAAGTAGGACAAAGGACCAAGAGCAAGGTTCATGACTCAGAACATCAGGATCCAAGAAATAAGTGTTTCAAGGAGAGCAGGGTATTGCATGCCTGTAATGTCAGCACTCAGAAAGCTGAGACAGAACTGCTGCAAGTCAGAGGCCAGCCTGGGCTACACAGGGAGTTCAAGGACAGCTGAGACACAAAGGAAAAACCTGTCCAAAAAAAAAGACCAAAAAATGCAGGGTGGCGGTGGCGGTGGCGGCCCAAGCCTTTAGTCCCAGCACTCGAGAGGCAGAGCCAGGAGGATCTCTGTAAGTTCAAGGCCAGCCTGGTCTACAGAGTGAGTTCCAAGAAAGGCAAAAAAAAAAAAAAAGACCAAAAACCAAAAATGGGGTCAGGGAGAAGAAAGAAAATTGTTTCCAATTTCAAAGAAGGACAAACAAGACATACACTAACAATAACAACAACAAATGATCTAGAGATGGCTCAGGGCTTAAGAGCCCCCCCGCTGTTCCCACAAAGGACCAGAGTTCGATTCTCAGCATCCATGTTGGGCCGCTCACAACCACCTGTAACTCCAGCTCTGGAGGATCTGACACCCTCTTCTGAGGGCACCTGCAAACATGTGCATATACCCACATACAGACATACATACCTAAAGATAAAAATGTCTTTTAATCACATATTTTTTAAATGCCCTGAAAGGGGAGAGAAGCAATTTCCTTTCCAGCACTGAGTACCTTAACTTCCAGGCACTCTGGACAAGATATAGACCAGGCAGACAGCTTAGTGGGTCACCTGAGCAAGCCTGGCTAGCTGAGTTCAAGCTCCAGAACCCACAAGGTAGGAGGAGAGAATTAGCTCTCATAAATTGCCCAATGGCCTCCATGTGTGTGCTGTCCCATACACACACACAAAATGAATTTTTGTTTTGTTTTGTTTTTTGTTTTTTGTGAGCCAGGGTTTCTCTGTGTAGTTTTGGTTCCTGTCCTGGATCTCGCGCTGTCGACCAGGCTGGCCTCAAACTCACAGAGATCCGACTGGCTCTGCCTCCAGTGCTGGGATTAAAGATGTGCGCCACCACCGCCCGGCATGAATCAATTTTTTTAACACAAAAAGTTTTCAGACACATAGTGGTGACTCAAGCCTTTACATGGAGCACTTGGGTGACTGAGGCAGGACTGCCGTGAATTTGAGGCCAGTGTGAGCTCCAAAGCTAATTCAGGCCAGGCTGAACTACAGTGAGATCCCATGTTCCCCATCGCCCCCCCCCCCCCCCCCCCCCCCCCCCCCCCCCCCCCGCCAAAAAAAGTTATCTACTACAAATTCAGGATAGTTGGCTGAATAACTAACGCTGTTTAGCATATCACCCTAGACAACCAGTTTCTGCCCCTTCTTACTTTCAAAATAACTATTTATAAGAGTATTTCCCCATTTGCCTTCCCCATATACAGGTTTTGAGAAGAAATCAACACCCTTTACATTTTACTTTTCTCTTTTTTCTCCTTTCAAACAACTAACCGGGTCTGGATCAGCATAAAATGGCCCTATATTAAGCACAGAAGAGTAAAAAATAATTTCACAGTTGAAAAAAATAAAGCTTGAGAGAAAACAAATTGCCCAGGATGGCCCAACCAATGAGCACAGAATTCTACGACTGGCCTTTGGCTCCAAGTGCAGACAGATCTATAAATTCAATGGTTCACACCAGATATGGAAGACTGGGAAGGGGCATGCAAGTGACTCATCCTTGGGAAAGTGCACCCACCCATCTCCTCATGGAAGTATTAAATCAACAGTGAGCAGGGCATCAGGCATCCATCACGTCCTTTCTAAGGGTGTGTTTGTGTGTTGCTAAAAATTGCACACAGGGCCATGCCCACGCTAGGCAAGTGTTCTACCACTGAGCTACATCTCCAACCCCTTCCTAGTTTTTAAACATTTCCTTGCTGTTATTGTATTGGCTAAGACCTCCAGAACCACAGAGTAGAAGCTAGAAATGGTAGTATTTGTGTGTGACTCTAAGTTATGTTTGTTGCTGTTGATTTTGAAACTGGGTCTCCCTATGTAGCCCTGGCTAACTTGGCACTCACTATGTAGACCAGGCTGGCCTCCAGCTCAGAGGTCTGCCTGCCTCTGCCTCCCAAGTGCTGGGATTTAAAGGGCTGGGCTTGTATTACTCAGCTTATAATTCTGAGTTGAATAACACTTCTAAGATTTTACCAATAAGCACTGTTCTTCAGATTATATACACAGTTTGGAGGTTGTTTTGCTTTGTGTTTAGTTTATCTGAACTTCCTGCTGGGTATGATGTTTCACACCTGTAATCCCAGCACTCGGCAGGCTGAGGCAGCCTGGACTACATAATGAGTTCTAAGAAGAAAAACAGGAGAGAGCAGATGAGAAGAGGAAAATTCGTTGTGTCTAGATTTCTGGTCTAGCCTTATCCTGTCTCTGTGTTTTCTCCACTCCCCTCTTCCTTTTCCCTTAGCTCAGATTCCTTCCTACGCACCTCCAAGTTAAATTATGTCTGCGGCCTCGGTCACAGAGACAATGATATTTTGGGATCCTATGCCTTTCTTTCTCTTTCAAGTCTCTAGACCAGTGGTTCTCAACCTTCCCAATGCTGCGACACTTTATTACAGTTCCTCATATTGTGGTTGACTCTCAGACATAAAATTATTTTTGTTGCTACTTCATAACTGTAATTTTGGTACTGTTATGAATTGTAATGTAAATAAATATCTGTGTTTTCCGATGGTCTTAGGCGGCCCCTAAGAGTCGGTAGCTCCCGGGGTCACGACCCACGGGTTGAGAACAACTGCTCTAGACCAAACCGTTTCTAAAACTGGCAACTGAAAGAAAAATACTAAGACGAACATTGTTAACACCCTGCAGATTTCTGCCTTCCACCTCTGGAACATATCCTTCAATAATTTCCGCTCTTTCAAATTAAAACTAAGAAAGGGCAGACTAGTATGGATTCCTGTTGAATTTCTAATGTGTTGCCTGTTTCTACATAAGCCTGGCTATTTAGGGGCTGACAGAATCTCGGGGTTTCAAAGGCGGTTCAGGAAAGCAAGAGGACCCAGATGTAACTTTTCTCTCCTTCACTGCGCTCCAAAGGGAGGGGCGCGGAGAGCATAGTTTCCAGGCAAAGAAGGCAGTCTCAGGATTTAAAAGCTGAAGGGGGCGAGAGGAATGAACCTTTTAAAGCCCGAGGGAGCTAAGAATTATTCTTTCTGGCAATCAATTTTTCTTTCGATCCAAAAGCGCTTGCCGAGGTGGCAACACCAACCGGAGCAGCCAAAAAGGTTGCATCATATGAAAAGGCGCCGCGCTTGAGAAACAAGAAAACCAGATGGTGGTAAAATACCGGACAGGAAAACCCGAGTCGGGAATCTCCGTCTTTTCCGGAAGCCCTGGGGCATCCACCCTTCTTTTCCTTTCTTTTTTTCCCCTGTTGTTGTCTGGGGTTTTTTTTTTGGGGGGGGGGGGGGGAGGCGTGGGCTCACATTTGTAGCTGGACTCGAACTCGAGGCAATCCTCAAGCCTCAACCGCTGGGTCATAGCCTAGTCACCACGCCCGCATTAGGGAAAAAAAGAAATCTCCCTTCCCCCAGCGGGGAGGAGGGCAGGGTTGAGGGGTCCCACGCATCCCAGGCTTGCCCTGAGCTCAGTAAGTAGCCACGGCTGGCCCTGAACTCCCCATCTTCCTGGCTCCACCTCCCCCCGTTGCGGGGTTTAAGGCGTGCGCCACCCAGCCCCGCTCCCGGTTTTCCCCTTTATTTTATTTAGCATCGCATCGAAATTAAAGTTTCAGTTTCACACCGGCGGAGCGCCAGCCTTCAAGTAAGTTGGCCGGGCGATCAGCCGGGCTCCGCGGGCGGGGTGGGGTCGGACGGGGCGAGGAGGGTGACAGGACCCACGCGGCGCGGCTGGGGCGCGTCCCGCCCTGCCGAGTCGGCTGTGTCGCCGCGCCCGCGGGGTCCGCCAAGGTCCCGCTGCGAGGCGGGAAGGCGCGGGGCCGAGACAATGGGCAGGGGCGCGGGAGGCACGGCGCTGCCTCGGGCGGCGGGGACGCCACGTGGGGGCGCTTCTTCGGGACGTCGGGGGGGGGGGGGGGACACGGGCCGCCCGGGACGGCGAGCGCTCACCTTGACGAAGAGCTCGATGAGGGGCTCTTTGTCCTCCTCCTTCAACCCGTTCAGGGGCATCGACAGCGCCATGGCCGGCTGGGCAGGGCTCCGCGGACGGCGGCGGCGGCTGTGGCTGTGGGGCTGCTGTGGCTGCGGGTTCCCGCCGCGCTCGCTCGCTTTCTCGCTCGCTCGCTCGCTCGCTGGACAGTCCCGGCGTCAAAGCTGCCCGCGGCCCCGGCTCCTCAGCACCGCCTCACGCCTCGCGCGCGACTCGGAGGGGGTTGCGGTCCCGAGCCACTTCAAACCGCTGGGCGGGCCCCGGTGGGCGTGGTGTGGGCGGGGCAGCGGCCCGGCGCCTCGGGACTCTGCGGGGGAAGTGGGCGGGCCGGACCCCCAGGGGCGTGGCCCCGGGCGGGGAAGGCGGGGACGGGCGGGTGGGTGGGGCCCTTTAGCTTCAGCGGATGGACCACTGCGGAGCCTGGAGGACGCTGCGGGGCGTGGCCTAGGCTGGGCAGCGCGGATTGGCGGGGCGGTCCCCGCGAGCCACGCCCCCCAGGGGCGGGAGGGAAAGGGCCCCGGAGCCGGAGCCTGACACCGCCTCCCTCCGCGGCGCGGCCGCGTCCTCCGCAGCTGCTGCTGCTGGTTGGGTGCCAGGTGACCTCATGCGGCGGCCCGCCTAGCGCCCTCTCCGCAGGACTCATCATCCCCGCCCGTTCCCGGGGCGGCGGCCTCCCGGGCTCCTTCTGTTAGGCGCGGCCGCCTTTTCCTGGAAAACTTTTGCGAAAGTTTTCATGTCCTTAAGAAGTACTTTCTTTCTTCTTCTGACTGCGGACTTCCTCTCGGGATGCTTCTCTATTAGATGTCAAGATACTCAGAAATTCGTATAAAGCCGTGCTGTGTCACAGGCTCTGAGTTAGGCCGAAACGATGGGACAGGATCTCGCTCCATCACAACCCCCCGTGCCTGAGGCAGCGTCAGATTCCTAAATCGTTATCCACGCTCTTTGCACCACCTGGACCAATTCCTTTCCTCCGTTCACCTGAAGAACTTTAGTGCGCATTAGAGCCACCTGAGTGGCGCCCTCAGCGCGCAGGGGCCAGAGTACTTTAGACCCTGAGGGCAGAGACCAGAGAGACATGTGGTCTGCAGTAGAATGCCTGGGGTGAATGTCACCTCCGGAAAACGTGCCTCCTGGCTTGCCTTAATCTGGTCATTCTGTGTTCCTCCCAGGTTAGGGTGATGAGCGAGTTGATTAGAAAGGCCAAAGTTTGGCTGGGGGTTGGGGAGGACGGCCTGCTGTGGATCAGAATGCTTCCACAAATTGGAATGGTGAGTAAAAACACGATGCAACCTGCCGCTTTACCCTCACTCAATCCAATGCAAGCCGCTAGATTCTCCAGCGATGCTCTGAAGTGCAACTGTTTTAAGTCCTCAGTTTGACAATGGCCTTAAACACCCTAAACCTCGGCCTGACGTAGTGACATGTGCATGGCTCTTGGGAGGCTCAGACAGCAGGCCTTGAAGGTTGAAGACAGTCCGCAAGACTGTCTCAGAAAAGAAAAAATACAATAAGGACAGCCAAATGATTCAGCAGGTAAAAGCACCGGCCTTGCAAGCCTGGCAGCCTGGATCTGATGGTGGGGGACCCACCTAAAGGCAGAAGGAGAAAATCTACTCAATAAAGTTGTCCTCTGACTTCCACAGGAGAGTCAAGACACACGAACAATAATTGTTTTTTAAAATAGGTTCCCAGGCTGGGCGGCAGTGGCACCGCCTTTAAACCCAGCACTCAGGAGGCAGAGCCAGTGTCTCGGGGGAAAACAAACAAACAAACAAAAAAACCAAAAAGGTAGGTTCCTGGGTTGGGGATTTAGCTCAGTGGTAGAGCACTTGCCTAGCAAGGCCCTGGGTTCGGTCCTCAGCTCTGAAGAAAAAAAAAAAAAGGTAGGTTCCCACTCTGTAGACCAGGCTGACAAACTCAGAGATGTGCCTGTCTCTGCCTCTACTTCCCAAGGGCTAGGGTCAAAGGTGTCAAATAATAGTAATTTTTTTTTTGAGACAGGGTTTTTCTGTGTAGCCCTGCCTGTCCTGGAATTTGCTCTGTAGACCAGGCTGGCCTTAAACTCAAAGATCAGCCTGCCTCTACCTCCGTAGTGAATTTTTAATAGAGTCAGTTGGTAGACCGTCTTGCCTAGTATGCTCAAAGCCCTGAGTTCAGTTCCCAGCAATTCGTAAACTGAGTACACTGCCTGTCATTCCCTCACCCCAGAAGTGGAGGCAGGAGATCGGGAGTTTAGGGTCATCCTCAGCTATAGAATGAGTTTGAAGCCAGCCTGGGCTACATGAGACCCTGTCCTAAAAACAAAAACCCAAGACTTCCTCTCAGTACCTAGACTAGAGGGTGGTGCTGGTTACTGCCCTGTGTAGTTAGGGGGAGCTGATACCTCATGGGGCCTTCTGGCGTCCTGTCCACCCCTACAGGTGAGGCCGGCACTTTGTTCAACTCAGTGACCAGCAAGTTTGTTGAAGAGTAAGAAATGATAGCAGGCTGACTTACAGACCGAAACGTGAACTAGAAACCAACCAAAGTGACAGCTGGACTCTGAACTGGGCCTCATGTTAATTTTTCACAGAACTGTTAACAGATTAAAGTTCCCTTGCAGCCTACCCTTTCTGACATGATCCCAAATGCTAACTTCAAAATACAGGCACACCTAAAATGACCCAGCACAACCTAAAACACCGCAGACTGGCCCAAAGACATGCATCCACTGGGTCCCATTTAGGGTTTATCCAGGTCAGTTTGGGTCCCTGAACTGCTCATCCACAGGTGTTTGCGCTGGGCCCACCGCACCCCAGCACAAAGACCCACGCTGGAAACATCAGCACAGCTGGGGTGGGTCTTCCGGTTTCTTTGCTTAAGTGAGGGGAAGACTGCATTCTCCTCCAAGCCCTAAGGTAATTGTGATTCCTCAGGATGGGCCGTCCACCTGATCACCCTCAGGCACTGGCTCAGACCGGGAGCCTGTGCTTGGGAACCTGGTCACGGTGATGCCTAGGGGGTCCCAGTTTCCGCTCTGATGTTCCTGAGCATGGGAGCACAGGTGTAGGAAGAGGAAAGGGTGTTTATCCAGGGAGATCCCATAGCACCTTGCTTCCAACTTTGAAAGACAAGACTGTTTTACGCCCGGTGCTCCTGTTTGTTTTTATGACAGAGAAATCTTGAAGATGGGTGGAGGTGTGTTCTCATCCACACACACCCCTCTGACCTCATTCCAGTCCACTCTCCCCTGTGTGCCCCACCCCAGCCCCACCTGATCGTTTCTAGTCCTTGGACGTATCAAGCACACTGCTGCCTCAGGGCCTTGGTACTGACTTGCTCTCATCTACCTCTGAACCCTTTGTCTACCAGAATTCCCAGAACTCTCGCTCGCTCGTGTCCTTTGCTCAAATAGTAACTCCTTAGAAGTCTCACTATAGCTACGACCTGTGCACTCTGGGCCCTACCAACACTCATCCAGCCTCTGCCTTCTTCCTCTCCAGAACATGTACATGCGTACATATGTGTATGTGTGTATGTGTATACTGTGTGTGTGTATAGTGTGTAGTGTGTGTGTGTATGTGTGTGGGTTCCTAGTATATAGTCCTATATACTAGGCTTTAACTTGACACAGCCTAGAGTCACCTGAGAGGTCAGTCTCAATTGAAGAATTACCTCGATCAGATTGGCCTTTGGGCATGTCTGTGAGGGATTCCTTTGATTAATTGATACAGGAAAGCCAAGCCCACTGGGCGGCATCGTTTCTCTGCAGGTGGTCCTGGGCTGTATGAGAAAGGTCAGTTCACTAAGCATGCTTGTGTGAGTCAGCCAGCCAGCAGCGTTCTTTCCTCCACGGCTTCTGCTTCAAGCTCCTGCCAGAGTCCCTGCTCTGACGTCCCTCAGTGAAGAACTGGACTGTGACCTGAAAGCTTGAAAGCTTGAGCTAAATAAATTCTTTCCTCCCCTAAGTGGCTTTTGGTATTGTTATTTGTCACAGCAACAGGAAGGAAACCAATATGTGTGCATCTGTTGCCTCCCCAGTAGCACACACACACTTCTCTGGGAAAGAGGTTTGTCGAGTTTCAGTGACGACTACGTTTGTGAATATCTCTGGGTCATCAATAAGAGTGTACCCAGAATGACGGAGCCCTGCGGTTGGGTGCCTTTCCTGGGGAGACTTAAACATCTATTCACTTCACTTAGGGAAGGGACAGAGCAAAGAACCGCCAAGTCCACCTTGGAGAATTCCTGAGTTTCTCAGGATACCTACGGGAGCGTGAGTGACTCACAAGCAGCTGCCATCACGGAGAAGTCCCACCCCAGTCTGCAGCCTCGGCATTTCTAAGATGACGTAGCCAGGGCAAGAGGGAGTGGTGAGTGGAATCTCAGGGGAGGGTCTTGTGATCTCCCTTCTCCAAGAGGGAATGTCAACAGCCCCAATACCTTAGGCTTAGGTGTGTGGTGTATAGGTTTGTTTCTCCCGTTGCTATGACTGCAGGCCAAGGTCTTCTGTGGGTCACCACAGCTGCTCTGCTCCATGGTCACACCAAGCCTACAGGAAACAGCTCCACTCCATCAACCATACTGCAGTACCTACCATGTACCTGGGCACATCTCACATGGCCTAACCACCAGGAGGCTTTGGTGCCTCATGTCTGAATCCTCGTGCTTGAAGATTGAGGCAGGAACACATCTGCAAGCTCTGGGCCAGTCCCGTGAGACCTGGTGCCTAAAGAGCAAGGGTGTGTGTGTGGGGGGGGGGGGGGGGGGGGGGGGCAGTGAGATGCCTCAGCTGTAAAGGCACTTGCTTCTTAAGCCTGGCAACCTGAGTTTGAATCCCCGAACCCACGTGAAAGTGGAAAGAAAGGGAGGCCGGAGGGATGGCTTAGGGATTAAGATGGCCTACTGCTACGTAAGATGCATGTCTCTAAGTAAATAAATACCACGTCTAAAGGGGTCGAGTTTTCCAAAGCACAAGGTAGGCCTCCAGTGAGCTCCCAGCAGGCTGATTGCCTGGTTCCATCCAGTCCTGACTGTCATTTCCCAGCTCAGGGTGGCTTACTGACTCTCTTTGTGCTCTGTAGAACAGGTCTCATTCGGAACCCATTTAACAGGTTCAGCCGTGAATTAATGGGGAAGTGTTTGCAATAGCAGCT
The DNA here is from genome assembly GCF_007827085.1 of Peromyscus californicus insignis. NCBI lineage: Eukaryota > Metazoa > Chordata > Mammalia > Rodentia > Cricetidae > Peromyscus > Peromyscus californicus. The sequence goes on along the minus strand of NW_026294573.1, from coordinate 19,184,947 downwards.
CTGTCAGTTCCGGGTGCTGGCGTGATACCCACCAGGCAGCACACTGGGCCACTCACCAGCTCCATGCTGTGTGACACACACCTAGCCGGGGTCTTCATAGTCACTCCTGTGTCCTCATGGGGACATTTCTCAGGCACAGTTCTCATCGTCCTCTTTTGGCAGATGTGGAAACCTCAGGCTCAGGGAACGGCTTACCCCAAGTCACATGACCTTTAGATGGTGGAGCCATCAAGTGTCAGCGAGCTAGTGTTCTTCTGCACTGCTGTACCACGAGTGAGTGAGTGCGGCCCAAGAAAAACCCCCAAACATCTGTGAACCTCCATCAGACACCTCTGCCTCAAGGAGCTTCCTTGCACAGCATAGAGAGCAGCAAAGTACCTAAGCCATGTGACCTGGAACACGCCAACTCACAGTCATTGAGAGGGTTAGTGAGGATAGTTCACAGAACAAAAAGTCAGAGATCAATGTTAGCCACCAGTGTTCATATGAAAGTCTCCTCTTGGTAGATTCCTTTTTAACATTTATTTTCCTTTTAATTATGTGTTCGTGCGCCAGTGTGAGTAATTTTTATCTTATTTCCTCCATTCAATTCACTTTCCACAGAATGGCCAGAACTATCCATATTTTTTAAAGATTTATTTCTTTTTTGAAATTATTTCTTTTTATGCATATCAGTGTTTTGTCTGCTTGTGTACCATGTCATGCCTGGGGAGACCAAAAGAAGACATCATATCCCTGGAGACCAGTCTTACACCAGGTTTCACTGCCATGTGGGTGCTGGGAATTGAACCTGGGTCCTCTGGAAGAGCATCCAGTGCTCTTAACTGATGAGCCATCTCTCCAAACCCTATTTTATTTTTGAATTATATATATTTGTATGCTGTGTGAGTATATGTGCATGTGGATACCAGTGCCCAAAGAGACCAGAGGCATTAGATCTCCCTAGAGCTGGGTTACATGGGGTTGAAAGTCCCCTGATGTGAATGAACTCAGGTCCTCTGCAAGAGCAGTACACGCTCTTAACTGCTGAACCATTTCTCCTGCCCCACACTGTGGTCTTAGAAGGCAAGGAACCTTATTCATGTACACACACACACACACAGATTTTGCTGGTGGGTTTTTTGTTGTTGTTTTGGGGGGTTGGGGTTGTTTAAAACAATGTCAAGAGGACAACATTCAAGGGTCAGTTCTCTCCTCTCCATCGTGTGGGTTCCAGGAATTGAACTCAGGTCATCGGGCTTGGTGGCAAGCACATTACCCACTAAGCCATCTTGCCAGCCCTCAAGTATTATCTTTTAAACTTCCACCTTCTAGCCAGGCATGGCAGCGGATGTCTGAAGTCCCAGCACTTGGGAGCTGAGGAAGAAACATCAGGAGTTCAAGGCTGTGGTGGTTTGAATGAGAATGCCCTCACAGGCTCACATATTTAGAGTCAGCTTAATCCTGGGCTGGAAAATTTAGCTCAGTGATTAAGAGCACTGACTGCTTTTCCAAAGGACCAAGGTTCAATTCCCAGCCAACATGGCACTCAAAACTGTCTGTAACTCCAACTCCAGGGATTTTGAGACCCTTACACAGACGTACATGCAGATAAAACACTAATGCACATAAAATATAAATTGAATGAATGAATGAATGAATGAATGAATGAATGCTTAATCCCCAGTTGATGGACTGTTTGGAAGGATTAGGAGGCCTAGCCTTGTTGGAGGAGGTGTGGTATTGTTAAAATGGGTGTGGCCTTGTTGGAGGAGGTGTGTTGCTGGGGGTGGGCTTTGAAGTTTCAAAAACCCAAACCAGGCCCAGTGTCTCTCTCTGCCTGTTGCCTGTGGATCCGGATATAAAGCTATCAAATACTGCTCCAGAGCCATACCTGTCTGCTCCCCGCCATGATGATCATGGACTAACCCTCTGAAACTGTAAGCAAGCCCTCAATTAAATGCTTTCTTTATAAGAGCTGCCTTGGTCATGGTGTCTCTTCATGGCAATAAAATGATGTCTAGGACAAAGGTCATCCTCAGCAACACAGTGATTTCAAGCCAACCTAGCCATATGATACCTGTCTCAAAAAAAAAAAAAAATAGTGAATGTATGCATGAACATCTCCCATCTCCTGAGTTTTGCTTGGCTGTTTCTCTCTGGGCTCCTATCATACAATAGCTACTCAATTAATCTTTGGTGATGCCAGTCAAGACCAGTATGGATCAACTCTGCTATGGAAAATTTCAGTTTGGCTTTGAATTCAAGTGTGTCGGTACAATGGGAATTGGATCCTATATTTTCCTGCCAGCTGTGGCCAAGCCATAAGTTGGCTGAAGTTTAACCTGAATGCACTATTTATAGAATGACTGGCTTTTCCAACCTCCAAAGAAGGAGCAAATCATTGAACAAACCTGAGAGTGGAGACGTTCAGATCAGCTTGTCTCAGCTCAAGAAGTAAAATGCTAATAAGTCAAAAGCTCAGAAGCTCTTCCTGCCCACCAGCCTGTTCCAGTAGCTGGAGCTTCTCTAGAGAAAAGACCATCTAGACACAATGTATACAGCAGAAAAGAAGCAAAGCTCAGAGAGGTTAAGCAGCTTGCATAGGGCCACACAGTTAGTAACAGAGTCTATCAAACCCAAGTTTGTCTTTTGTCACCTGCTCTGCATCCTTATAGGGTTCTTATGAGCACTCAAGAAAACAGTGTATGGCCGGGTGGTGGTGGCGCACGCCTTTAGTCCCAGCACTCGGGAGGCAGAGCCAGGCAGATCTCTGTGAGTTTGAGGCCAACCTGGGCTACAGAGTGAGTTCCAGGAAAGGTGCAAAGCTACACAGAGAAATCCTGTCTTGAAAAACAAAACTAACAAACCAAAAAAAAAAAACAATGTATGGGGTTGGAGAAATGGCTCAGTGGTTAAGAGCTAGTACTGCTTCCCAGAGGACCAGAGTGTAGCTCCCTGCATTCACATCAGGCAACTTACAACCACCTATAACTCTAGCTCTAGGGGGATCCAATCCGATGTCTCTGACCTCAAAGGGCACTTGTATTTATGTGCATACACCCACACAAAGGAACACACACATACATGATGCATAAATCTAATTAATTTTATCAATAAAAACCAGGAGTCAGATATCAGAGTAAAACCTGAGAGATCAGAGAACCAGGAGCAGCTGCCAGTAGTTTCCTATCTCTTTCATTCCTCCAATCAAAAAGGCTAAGATCCTGTCTTAGCCCCGCCTTACCACTTCCTGTCCCTCTCTCTACAGTCCTCCAAACCTCTATGGTTAGGTAGTGGCTAGCTCTACCCTCTGACTCCAAGCAAGCTTTATTTGGCAGAACAAAGTAAAAATATCACACATTTCCCCCTTTTTGTCCAAATAAAAAGCAAAGATTTTTAACTGACATAGAAAAACTATATACAATAAGTACAATAACTATATTCATATATATACAGGCAATAATTGCATTAACAATGTCTAGTCCATAGCATATGATAAATTCAGAGAAAATACTCCATTAACTATACTATCTTGGTGAGTCTAAAATGTTGTACCTAATTCACTTTCAATCCTAACTTGAATTACCAACCCAAACTATCTTTTCATATCTCTCAACCTTATACACTTTACACCTCTTTTGTGAGGGTTTTTTTTTCTGAATTTGTTCACAAGGAAAACTATAACTATCTAGTCTTCAACTCCATCAGAGACACGAGAAGGAAATAATATTACTTGAGTAAGCAGGAAGTGTAAGCAAGCGATTTGCAAAAAATGTGAGAAATGACAGAAACAGTTGACTACCTGGACAGTCACCCAAGATTCCTCTGCAATGTTGGGGCATCCATCTTCAACCTACAGACCTAGAATAGCTGACAGACTTTTCTGTGAAGCAGGATTTTTGAAGGACTGTCCTGCCTTGTCTTGGCCAAGTTTGGCAGTCACTTTCTTTTGTGTCTTGCTTGTCCAATTTGGACAGCATACTGTCAGCAGTTGAGGCAAGAGCACTTTCTTGCCCCAGTGGCTAACTTTTGCCACAAAGAAACTCCATGAGGAGTTTCTTCAATGCCCATAATCTTTTCTGAAGTAGATTGGTGCTGCCAGCAGACATGTCTCATTGTCATAAAAAAAGAACCTATGTTATTAAAACATCTCAAATGCCATATTCTGTAGGTCTCTGAAGTGTTTGAAGACCACCTGTCTATCCTAAAGTATATCTCTGTTTGACCTTGAAAACATACCTAACATGACTACAAGTTTGATTGTAATAGTGACTAACTACTAGCCTGAATTTCTTTACTATCCTAAAGTTTGTAATAACTTTCAAGGAATAGAAATTTACATTACATTGTTAAATGAGCTGGGTAGGTACCATACCTTGGACAAGAGTAGAAATGCACGTACAGCATGTTCTAACCAAAATAACCTTAAATATGTATCAATATACAAAGCATCTTAAACAAAATAGAAACATCTATACAGTATAACAAAAATAATTTCAAATTTGTATCAATATACAAAAATTCATATCAATGTAAAATATTTAAGACTAGTAGTTGCTTTTTTTGGTTTAAAAATAGATTCAATAATGTACCCCTTTATCCTATTTCTATATCCCTGTTTTCTTTTTAGAATGAGATTCCTGAATCTAATCTCCTTTGTTCAGCTTCTTTCCTGACCATTACCAATAGCAACTTGTAACCAACCCCCCTAAATGATGACAAATATCCATAATCAACTGAACAACCAAAAACTACCTACCCCATCTCTTGGGACTGTTGGATGTCATGTTCTTAAAATTACTTCCTGTTGTCTAGGAGTGACGGCATCTTTAGGGGACCCTGAGAAAATGTGACAATTGTCAAGTCCTGGAAGAGCTAGCTGTATCATTTGTTGTCTGTGTGTCATGGGAAAGTGCAGGGCTTATGTCAAAGTCCTGGCCGGAGTAGTCTGTGAGCCTGGACCATCTCAGCTAGCCACCTTGAAATTGTTCTGAGCAGTTTGTAGTCCACAGACGATCTTTAGGTGACGTTTGTCAGCTTAATGGCATTGCCATCGTCCAGGTGGAATTGTCATTGTGGGGCCCCATCCTCCTTTTGACGATTTCAAAGGACGCTGTTAGGCATGGTCATGGTTCACTGCAGAAAACTTAAACATTTTAAATGTCATGAGCAGCAGATCTCAAAGAGGTTAAAGGACCATAATTTGTTATGTCCATCCAGAGTACAAAAACTTAATTCCTAGTTACATGATAGAGACTCAAATCTGAAATGATATACAGGAAACTAGATGAAGCCTTTTTCTAGAGTTAGTACTCTATATGACCATTAATATCATGACAAAAAGTTTAAAATATATATACACATATATTAATTTTATAAATTTGGAGATAATATTTCTATCTTTTTTTTTCCAGAGCTGAGGACTGAATCCAGGGCCTTGTGCTTGCTAGGCAAGTGCTTACCACTGAGATAAATCCCCAACCCCGATAATATTTATATCTTTTTTTTTTTTTTTTTTTTTTGGTTTTTCGAGACAGGGTTTCTCTGTGTAACTTTGCGCCTTTCCTGGATCTCGCTCTGTAGCCCAGGCTGGCCTCGAACTCACAGAGATCCGCCTGCCTCTGCCTCCCGAGTGCTGGGATTAAAGGCATGCGCCACCACCGCCCGGCATATCTTAAGAAAAGTTTTAGGGCTGGAGGGATGATGGCTCAGCAGTTAAGAGCACTGACAGTTCTTCCAGAGGTCCTGAGTTCAATCCCAGCAACCACATGGTGGCTCACAACCATCTGTAATGAGATCTGGCACCCTCTTCTGGCCTGCAGACATACATGCAGACAGAATACTGTATACATAATAAACAAATAAATCTTTTAAAAAAAAAAAGAAAGAAAGAAAGAAAAGTTTTAAAGGGTCAAAATAAAACTAAAGGATTATGAGATTAGTGGCAATAGAATAGTTTCTTAATTTTGGTTTTTCTACTCTCCCATACCAGGTGGCTCTTCTGACATGAGACAGAGATTTTGGATTTTCCTTTTAACAAGCATGCTTGGGTTTAGAGAAGAGAGAGCCATGTTCCAACTCCAAATCCAGCTTTAATTTTTAATTGAATTAGGACTACAAAAAGACCATTTGCTTTATGTATCTGTAGGGAACAGCAGAAACAAACATTTGGGAAGATTTATGAAATTTTATGTTATGCCCAGATTTGAGAGGACCCCCCAACAGACCATCACAGAGACCAAATCCCATATGTAAAAGCAAAGAGCCTTTATTTAAAGCTCAGAGCTTGGACTCAGTCTGATGCAGCCATGAGAACAGAGAGCCCCGAGTCCAGGCAGGATAGGGTTTTTATCATAGCAGAGGTTGGGGTGAGGAGATTTCCAGGATTCAGGACCCGATTGGCTGACATTTGTCTAGGGGTATAGGGAATGTTTGGAATTTCAGGTATTTTCCCCTTAGATGCAGGCCCTCCCTGGGTGGGGTCAGCTCATAGCTTTTTCTGGCTCTGGGTGTTACCTGCCAGTAAGCCTGTTATAGAAGCTGTGTCTGGGCCTCTATCTAAGTCTGTCATAACAGTTGTGTGGTCAAGCTGTTTTGCCCCCCTCCCCACATTATCCTGTTGGAAATGTGATATACCAATAGGCCAGTTTACTCTTTTTCTTGGGATATTTTCTCTGGATGATTCATCCTTTTTCTCAAATGTCTCATTTGTCCAGTGGTCTTCTGATTCCTTAGTTGGATGCCTTCACTCTCCTGGAAAGACAAAAACAAAACCCTGCCCCTAACTTTGAGGACTTTCCCTTTTGGCAAGTTATATCTGATCAAATGAAAAGCATTTGTTAGTCTTATAAGTTAGTTTTCTAATCCATTCATCTATGTGTGCTGATCTTGCCTTTAAAGGCCTAATTAACCTTTTGCATTGTGAATTAGCATTTTCAAAAGCCAAAGATTCAATTACTATTTGTCTAGCTTCTGGATTTGGTATCATTATATTTACACTTGAAGTCAATCTTTGTAAAAAAAAAAAAAAAAATCAGTGAAGGTTTCTTTGGGGCCTTGTATAACTCAGTTCTCTTTCCAACTTCTTCAATTCTGTCCTGAGCATTTAAAGCTGCTGCATGGCATAGAGCCAGGGTGTGGTCATCATATAGAGACTGTCTTTGTACATCAGCATAATATCTCTCTCCAAGAAGTTGGTCTTGCCCTACTTTGTTGTTCAATGGTCCTACCCTCATCTTTCTACCAGGTCCGCCACTGTAATTGAGGACCAGGTTCCAATACTGCTGAAACCAAGTCCTTCCAGTCTTGTTGGCCAATTCTGTTACTAGTTGAGCGTGAATTTAAAGTCTGCTTCAGAATAGGTAAAGGCATACCATATGAGACTATAGCTTCCTTAAATCTCCTCAAATCTAACATATCCACAGTAATCTAGTGAGCTCTTCCATAGCTTTGGGAATACTTGTCATTTGGTGGTTGTTTCTGTATAGGAACTAGATAAATTAAGGTTGATTGTTTGATAACCTTGTTCCTCTCTTATTTTATAATGTAATGGTGAAGTTGGTTCTCCTTTAAATTCTTCTGCCTTTGTCTGAATATCTCTATTATTTGTGTTAGTTTGTTTTTCTTTTTTCTTTTTTTTTTCAGAGCTGAGGACTGAACCAAGGTCCTTGCATTTGCTAGGCAAGCGCTCTACCACTGAGCTAAATCCCCAACACCTAGTATGTTTTTCTAAGGCTTGTAACTTATATAGCAATATTTTCTCTAGTAACTTTTTCTAAGGCTTGTATCTTGGCACTCATATCAACCAACTTTTTTAGGAATAAAACAAGAATTATCAAAATAATACTTAGCATTATGTCAATCCCAGCTAAGTTGATTATCCCTTCATTTAATTGTTCCATTTTTAAACCATGCATTGTGTAATCATACAGTGACCTAACTAACTCCCTCCACTGTAATAGTGTTTCCCATTTTTTAGCATAGGAAAAAAAAAACTTTTTTTTAACTAATTCCCCCTTTTAAGAATTCCCGATTGTCTCACCAAATCTGCTGATGATGACGGTGAAGTGTGAGGCTGGCTGCTGCTGCCTGCGTAGCACATCTGAGCAGAGAACACAGGCAGTGCACAGCCTGGCTGAGGACAGCTGCCACTGATCACATGTCAGGAGCCTGAGGAAGGGGTCCAGGGAAAGCCCACAACCCACTGGGAAAAGAAGCCAAAGAGTCAGCCATCTGGAAGACAGACGGGGAATTGCGAAAGCAGCATGTGTGACAGACAGAAAGTGAAAGCACAGAGCTGCCTGAAGGCTGAGCTGGCGGTGAGAGGCTAACCATTCGGAGCCCAGGCACCAGTGCAGTTTGCTGTAGAGAGGCTGCAACAGGAAAATCCCAGACTTGCTCAGAGGGCTTGGCGAAGAAAAGGAAAGCCAGATATAGTTCTGGAATGCAGTTCCTGCATGCAGCTCTGGTGGGTGCCCATGGTTCCAAAGCCACAGGCAAGTAGGTACTTCATGATTTTGTGCCCCAAAAGTTGAATGCCAGATGATGCATAAATCTAATTAATCTTATCAATAAAAACCAGGAGTCAGATATCAGAGTAAAACCTGAAAGATCAGAGAACCAGGAGCAGCTGTCAATAGCTTCCTACCTCTTCCATTCCTCCAACCAGAAAGGTTAAGATCCTGTTTCAGCCCCGCCTTACCACTTCCTGTCCCTCTCTCTACAGTCCTCCAAATCTCTATGGTTAGTTAGTAGCTAGCTCTACCCTCTGACTCCAAGCAAGCTTTATTTGTCAGAACACAATCAAAAGATCACACAACACATACACTAAAGGTGTATTTCACCATGCCTAGCTAAAAAAAAAAAAAAAAAAAAAAAAAAAAAAAAAAAAAAGGCATACAGTTGTGGTCACCAAAACATCCCCAGCTTTTTCTGCACAACCAACTCTCCAGCTACATCTGTCCTTTGCTTCTTGGTTCTGTACTAGAGGATCTTTCATTCAAATCCCCTCCGATGCTTGCTTACTTAGGCAAGTCATTTCACATTAGCTTCCTCATCTGTCACCTGGGGGAATGTGTCCATCAGAAGATGTATTAAGGCATAATGGCACACTCCTGTAATCCCAGCACTACAGAAAGGCAGATCTCTGTTAGTTCCAGGCCAACCTGGTCTACATAGCAAGTTCCAGGACAACCAGGACTCCATAGGGAGATCCTGTCCAGAAAAAAAAAAAAAAAAAAAAAGTACAAAACAAAGAAAAAGTTCTAGGTTAGTTAACTGGAACCACATAGCAAGTCCCTGTCTAAAAAAAAAGAAGAAGAAGCCAGGCGTTTAATCCCAGCACTCTGGAAGCAGAGGCAGATCTCTGAGTTCAAGGCCAGCCTGGTCTACAGAACAAGTTCCAGGACAGCCAGGACTACACAAAGAAACAACCCTGTCTCCGAGGGGAAAAAAAAATGAAGAAAAGGTTGGAAAGCTGGCTCAACAGTTAAAGGTGTTTGTTGCTGCTCTTAAAGAGGACCTGGGTTTAGTTCTCAGCACCCACACAGTGACTCACAACTCACAACTGCATATAACTCCCGTTCCAAGGAGTCCTATGCCATCTTCTCACCCCTGTAGGCACCAGGCCTGCAGGTGGTGCACATATTTCTCTGCAGAGAAAACACTAATATACGTAAAATAAAATTAATAAATTAAAAAATCGATGACAAAATGTAGGGATGCAGCTCAGTTGGTAGAGGGCTTGCCTTGTAGGCACCAAGCCCTGGGTTCCATCCCTGGCACCACATAAGATCAAGCATGGCAGCATGCTGTGTAATCCCAGCACTAGGCAGCTACAAATAGGAGGATTACAATTTCCAGGTCATCCTCTGAACACATGGAATTCTGGGCTAGCCTGCACTTCCTGGGACCCTCCCTGCATCGGGAAAAAAGAAGAGAAGGAGGAGGGGGTGGGGATATCAGAAGGAAGGGAGGGAAGGAGGGAGGGAGGGAGGGAGAGAGGTGGATATGATAGGGCGTGAGCTAGGCACTGGGTACCATGCCCAGCTTTGCTTAAAACAAAACAAAACAACAACCATTTTTTTGTTTTGTTTTTCAAGACAGGGTTTCTCTGTTTAACAGCCCTGGCTGTCCTGGAATTCACTCTGTAGACCAGGCTGGCCTCGAACTCACAGAGATCCACCTGCCTCTGCCTCCTTCGAGCTGGGATTAAAGGCCTGTGTCACCACTCCCGGCTTCAACAACAACCAAATTTTAAAAAACAAAACAACGTATAATTTCCTTGAAAGTCACCCCAGTTTGCCCGTGAGCTACAGTTGGCTACAGGAAGGGCAGAGCCATGAGGGTACCATGTGGGAGTCCTGTGGTGGTGGCTTTGTTAGGAATCTTGACTGTGGTGATGCTGAAACCAAGCTCCTTGCGGTGAGATAACACAGCATTGGAAACAATGCAGTCGCCGCCGGCGGCAAAGCTGGGCTGGTGGTCATCTGAGCAGGAGCCATCGAGTGGTTCTGGGGAGCTTGGGCTTGGCCTCATGGGAAGTCCAGGTGTTCTGGTTGCAGATATCCACCCACTCTTCCTGCCTACTATGTGGACTCCAGCTACTGGACTAGACTACACTTCCCAGCCATCCTTGCAGGGAAGCAGAGTTCCTGTCAACAGGACATAAATGAACAGCTCTGTCCTCTCTATAAGCCTTTGCCTTCTCAGGAAACTTGAAACCATGTAAGAGTAGTGCCCCTTTTCCAAGACACGTACCCTCAAGATGTCTAGATGTCTAGTGCATGTCTGAAACAAAGCATACCACACACATACACACACACACATATCACATATATAGTTTTTCCTATCCATCCAACCTATGATAAAGTTCAACTTATAAGTCAGACATGGTACAAGATTAACAACACAGGCAAATAAAAAGAGGGGAAAAGTGTAAAAATATAGTGTAATAAAATCAAATGAATATTAAAAAAAAAAAAGATGTAAGTTCTCAGCTACTGTGCAAGCAGTGGTCCGCCTGCCTGCCATCATGCTCTCTACCGTGATGGTCGAGCACTCACCCTCTGAAACTAGAAGCCAGCCCCAACAAACTCTTTCTTCTATAAGTTGTCATGGTCACGGCGTCTCTTTACAGCAATAGACCAGTAACCAAGGTACGTGCTCAGCTAACATACTCAAGGGTTTGATCCCTAGTACCAAAGTAAGCACCGTTAAAAACAAGATAGTTGAGGGCACTGGGGAGATAGTTCAGCAATTAAGAACATGCATTATGCTGTGCAGTGGTGGCTCACACCTTTAATCCCAGCACTTGGGAGGAAGAGCCAAGGTGGATCTCTGTGAGTTCGAGCCCAGCCTGGTCTACAAAGTGAGTTCCAGGACAGCCAGGACTGTTACACAGAGAAACCTGTCTCGAAAAGAAAAGAAAAGAAAAAGAGCATGCATACTCTCCCAGAGGACCAGAACCCGACTCCCAGCACGTATATAGGGGAGCTCACAACCACCTGTAGCTCTAGTTCCGGGAGATCTGACATCTCTGGTCTCCTCCAGTGCTCACACTCAAGTGGTATATACTCACATAGACACATAATTTAAAGTAACATTTATTTATTTATTTATTTATTTATTTACTTACTTACTTACTTACTTACTTACTTACTTACTTACTTACTTACTTACTTGGTGTTTTGTGAGAGTTTCTCTGTGTAGCCCTGGCTGTCTTGGAACTTGCTATGTAGACCAAGCTGGTTTCAAACTCACTCAGATCCACCTACCTCTACCTCAAGAGGTCTGAGATTGAAGGCATGTGTCTCCATGCCCAGCTTAAAATAAAATAATTTTTTTAAAGAAAAAAATAAAACCAAAACCAAACCAAAACCAAACAACACACACACACAAACACACACACACAAAAAAAACCAAAAAACAAAAACAAACCAGTTGCTAACGCCTTCAGAATAAGCAGCTGAGCGGGACCAGGGGCCAGCTGCCTGTCTTTCCAGTTCTTCCTTAAGGTGCTCTGTGGCCTCAGGCAGGCTCTTCCTCCTCATTCATTAGGTTCTCTTCCCTATGACAGGCAGATGAAAGCAGAAGAGACCAGCCCCTGACCCCTGGCCTGCTTTAAGATCCTGTCACTGCGTCACTGGGCACAGCAGCCCTTTTTCTGTTCTCCCCCAAGGCCACCCAAACCCTGTAGGCTCCAGCAGCCTGTCCCCCTGGGAGCAGAAACCGTACTCCTCACCCGCCCCTTTCAGCTCCGCAGCCAGGAGACTGACTGGCTTGTCTTGGGGAAGTCACAGGTTTCATTCTGTCGCTTGGAAGTTGTTCCAGCCAGGAAGGGAACCCAAGTTGACTTGAAGCCAGACCCTTAATTGGATTGGGTTCCTGGGGAGGCCATTAGCTCTCTCTGCAGCTCTGGAGAGAGGAAGCACTTCCTTCCCCACCCCTCCGCACCCCTACACATCACAGCTGAATCCTGGATGGCCTTCCACCCAAATAAGGTCAGTTTTATGTATCAGTGATCACGGCTCTCCCTCCCATTAGGAGGGCCTTCTACAGACACACCAGCAAATACAGTAAGTCCTGTATAGTCTAATTTTGTTTTGTTTTGTTTTTGTTTTTTGGAGGAGGGGTGGTTGTTTTTCGAGACAGGATTTCTCTGTGGTACAGCTCCAATTGTCCTGGAACTTGCTTTGTAGTCCAGGCTGACCCGGAACTCACCAAGATCCGCCTGCCTCAGCCTCCCTTGTGCTGGGATTAAAGGCATGCGCCACCACGCCTGGCTAGCCACTGATTTTTATTGAGGGGCTACTACATGTCAAGTATCAGACAGCATTTTGGCTCTTGAAAAGACTTCAATAGACAAATACCCTAATCAAAATGTCCAAGTCCAGACCCAGCAATGAGAGCTATGAAGGGGATCCCCAGCCACGCGGCTCAGCAAGCAAGGTGCTTTCGGATGACTTGAGTTTCAGTTCCTGATATCCACATGGTAGGAGGAGAGAGCCACAGGTATCGTGGTGTTCCTGTGTGTGAGAACATCAAATGACTGGACTATAAAGAATAAAGGAGAGGGTTTAGAAACACTTGTTAACTGAATGAGACAGCCAGGGCACACCTTTAATCCCAGCACTCGGGAAGCAGAGGCAGGCGGATCTCTGTGAGTTCAAGGCCAGCTTGGTCTATAGAGTCTCAAAAAAAAATCTTGTATTTTTAAAAATTATATGTGAATGGGTGTTTTGTTTGTACGTATGTCTGTGCACCATGTGCAAGCAGTACCCACAGAGACCAGAAGAGGGCGTCAGATCCCCTAGGACTGCAGTTATGTATGATTGCGAGCCTCCATGTGTTGTTGGAAACCGAACCCAGGTCCTCTGGGAGAGCAGCCAGTGATCTTAACCACTGAGCCTTCACGTCAGCCCTCAGACGGCTACTTTTGAAAATCACTGCTGTTCATTCATCGTGTGGGTTCCAGGATTGAGCTCGTATTGTCAGGTTCATCAGAAAGCACTTGACCTGAGCTATCTCACTAGCTAGAGAAACGATTAGTCTAGAGGACTCTGCCTGGAGGAATGGATTAATCCATCCAGGATTAGTAGATTAATGAGTCACCTTGATGGTAAGTCTAGTATAAAAGCCAGTTTGAGCTGGGTGTGGTGGTGCAAGCCTGTAATCTTAACACTTAAGAAACTGGAGAGTCATGATTATAAGGAGTTCAAGGCTAGCCTTGGCTATATAATGACTTCAAGGCCAGCCTAAGCTACGTAGGAAGATCCTATCTGAAAACAAAAGTTGTTTTTTGATGTCTACACACATGCTGTGGTCTGGGCATGGACACACACACATACACACACACACACACACACACACACACACACACACCATATACACTGTAATAAAAGCTTTAAAAAATCTATTGAAGGCTTCTGAAAATGGATGGTAGTAACAGGATTGGCTATCCAGATGAGGACATCCTGTGCCACCTACTGCTCATTGGTTGGTCCCTATCTCTACCTCAAGCTCATACTGGCTGCAGCTTCCTACTCAAGGTTCACATCATCATCATCATCATCACCACCATCATCATCATTAGAGCCCTTACTGTTACTAGAGGATTGTGGAGCACTCAATATGTGCATTTTGCATGCATTGCAATGTGCCATCTGCTGTGACCACTGTCTGTCCTCTAGGCACAAGGCCTTCGCCTTGGATTATCAGCAGCTGGGACTACTCAAAGGAAACTTGAGAAGCCTGAGCCAGTTAAAGTCTCCAGATGGGAGTGGTTCAGAAGCCCAGCCCCTCCCTGAAGATATATAGACAGTTAGCTGTTGCTAGGGGAGTCACAGGACCACACACACACACACACACACACACACACACACACACACACACACACACAAACAAACACACACACACACAAACACACACACACACACACACACACACACACACACACACACACACACACACACAGAGGGAGGTGGGGGAGTTAAGCCTTGCTAGGGGAGAGGCTCCTGAAGTCCAGACCCCAGGATTTATAGCCCGTTACTGTGACTGATGGAAGGCACTCTGGGAGAGCCATCCGTTCCTAGGAACCTATGTGCACATAAACAGTTAAAGGTTGCTGGGGCAAGAGGTTCACAAGACCCTGCCCCTCCTGAGGATATCTGGACGGGCAGCTGTGAGGAGGGGAGACTAAGAAACCTTTTCTTCAGTGTGTAGACGCTCACAAGCCGCCACACACCTGTAGGTAACCCTAATTGAATTCACTGCTCTGCCAAGCCAGACTTGGGTGTGAATTGTTTCTTTGGTCTGTGGTTGGTGAGTAGACATTCGTTCATCGGCCTAGGAAACCTTTGCACAAGACTGTCTGGTTCCATTTCTCTATCCAGGTTGAGTGTCATAGTGCTCCCGTCACAGGGGGAGATGGAGACTTAATGGGCTTACGTTACTTAGCAGAGTAAAACAGCTGGTGAATGGAAGGGGCGGTATCCAAACTCAGCTCTGACTTCAGATGGCACATTTCACAGCCCGCTGCCCCCCAATCACCATCCACTATCACATGGACAGCAACGGGGTAGCCAGGAGTCTCCCAGATGCCTGCCTGCCTTTCCAACAATTCTTTCAACTCAGAATATAAACCTGACCTTCAACATAGAGAAATGGTCCTCACCGCAGAGCTGGTGGCCCTGGCTCAGATGAAGTGACCATTTCCCATTCTGAAAGGTGCAAGGACAGCCAGCGTTGCCCTGGGAGAGTCGCAGAAGCAGTCAACTCCGCAGCTGCTTCTAAGCAACACCAGAGCTGAGCAGGCCAGCCCTACCTCCTCAGAAAGTTTGGTTTGCCTGAGGACTTTTCTTCCTCTCTTTGGTGGCTCAGGGCTCTTTGGTGATTCACGGTTCATTTATCGGCTTATTTATTTGGTCTTTTGAAGCCTGAACAATCAGTTCCTCACATCACAGCTTGCAAACAGAAGGGGCATGAAGCCATTTGAAATTCAACGGCAAATGCATCCTCTCCCAGATAACAAGACTCACTTCCCAAAGAATAAAGGCGATCTCCAGTTCCGAGGGGCGCTGGGATCCCAGCAGCCTGCAGAGTCCTTGCAATGCAGGAACCAGAAGCAGCTGTGCAGGTCTGATGTCTTCCCAGCTGCACCCCATGCCCCCCAACAGCCGCAGCCTCCCTCCCTTGCTGGCGGCTTGTGTGACACTTGGGAGCTGGGTTGGGCTGGTTGGTTGGCTTCCTGTGTGAGGCGTCTGCACTCCTGGAGCCAAGCTTCCGATTGCATGTCCGTATTTGGAGCCGGCTGCCTGTCTTCCTGCAGAACACCGTGTACTGCTGCCTCTGCTGGTCTCATCCTACAACGCACCAGGAACAGCTTGTGGCAGAAGGACAAGCCCCTTGTCTCAGCTCATCCCTCCCACACACGTCAGGGTCCTGACAAGTGAGCCCCCTGCATGTATCTGCTGTGGCCATCTGTTTCTGGCCTCTGTGTTTGGAGGTGTGGTTCTGGAAGGATTCCTGTCTTCTGGTGAGCCAGTCCATGCCCTTGGGCTGCTGGGTCCACTCCTGGGACTGAAGGAGTGTGTCTGAGCACCATGACCCTGAGTTTTGCTAACAGGGATGGCTTTTCACAGCCTAAGGCTAGAAGACCAGGCTGAGAGAAGCGCATCCCAGGACCTGCAGGGGTGAGGATAACCAAGGGTAAGAGAAACACAGCAGTTCCTGCTGATCAGAAATGACCCAGCAAGACCCAGTAGACAGGGGATAGTTATGTGACCGCTAAGTGTCCCTGCAGACTGCCCCGTCCCTATTTGCAAGAGGGAAAAATGTACCTTTGGAGTGGAAAAACCTGATGGACCTAAGGTGCAGGTGACCAAATCTAACATCAGCCTCTCTAAGCCACAGACACCCGGCGCTTCTGGAAATGACTGAGGCACACATGTCACTCCTGTAACATTCCAGCCCAGAAGGAGGTCAGAGCCTAGAGTGAGCCAGAGGAGAACGGGACACACACCCCTGAAGGAATGGTCTGTAAAATAACTCATCTGTTTCTTCTAAAGTTCCAGGGTTACTAAAGGAAAGTTGCCCAGCAGGGTGGTATACAGCTATGATCCCAGCACTCAGAAAGGCCATGAGTTCAAGGCCAGCCTGGGCTATATGTTCAGTCTGTCTCAAACACAAACCAACAAATAAATGAGAAGTCTAACAAAACAAGCGGAGGAAAGAGAGCCGAAGCAGAGTAAGGGGCCGGTGTGGCGGCTCACACCTCCGATCCCAGTACTTGGGAGGCCGAGGCAGGGGGATGGCCAGGCGCTCAAGGCTGCCTCAGACTGTACAGTGAGTGCTTATTGAGCTCTGGGAGCAGAGGCGATGGGAGCAAAGGCCAGTGTGGTGGTGTACAGTTATTTATACTCACAGTAGTTGGGGCAGAACACGGGCATCGGTGAGTTCAATGCCTGGGTTACAAAGTGAGATGTGTGTGGATGGCCACAGGCCAGCGATGAGTAAGATTCGAAGGATTTATGGGAAAGACAGAAGAGAAGGACGGAGAGAGTTCTTCAACTGCAGTGTAAGAAGCCCTGGGAAGGGATCCCATCTCCAGGCTGAGGGGTGAAGTCTTTCAGCAGCTGGGCGTTGGTGCTTCAATCTTATCTCACAGGCCATTTGTCTGGGTCTCTATCAGAGGGGACAGGCTGGCTGTGTTGTTAAGCAGTAAAATTTAAAGCAGGACTTGTCCTTCTGGGCCATTTAGGGCCAAGCACCGTGGGTCACTGGGAGTTAGGCTCTGCATGTTTATATAAGATGTGTCAAGTCACTGAGGCAGGATCTGAATGTTAAAATTTGGGGATTTTTATCTTATTTTAGTTTTGAACATTTTGTCTCTATAATCCTAGTTCTAAAAATAAAAGTACTCACTTAATGGTAAATTTCCCAAGTCTAATATCTGACTCCCAAAAGTTGACCTCTGACCTCTGACTTTGTGTGTGTGTGTGTGTGTGTGTGTGTGTGTGTGTGTGTGTAATATCAAGGAGACATTCATATTACAGTCTGGGGATGTAGCCCAGTTGGTAGAGTGTTTGCTTAGCATGCATGACATCCCGGGTTCCATTCCCAGTATCACATAAACCAGGCCCGGTGGCATAACTATACCCCCAGCAGTTGAGAGGGGGAAGCAGGAGCTTCAGGTACGTGGCAAGTTCAAGGCCTGGAGATGGAGGCAGGAGGAACAGGAAATTCAAGGTCTTCCATGCTCTGCCTGGGACATGACGTCTGTCTCAGAACAAACAACAAACAAACAAAAACAAGGCTGGGGAAGATCATGGAAGAGAGGCAAGAGGAAGGGGTGGGGCGTAATGAAGGGGTGGGGTGTAATGAAGGGGCGGGGTGTAATGGAACCCCGTCCTCTGGCCATGACACAGCTGTCACACTCTTGAACTCACAAGCGGGTATGATTCCTTGGACCATATTGGGAGCATCATGGATGAGGGAGAGACTCATGAGGCCCCAGCCCTTCCTGAGGGTCTCTAGGCAATTCACAGTTGCTGGGGGAGAGAGAGACAGTTTCTTCATGGGTGCAGGTACTGGAAATATGCCCATGCTCCTAAAAATGACCTCTCACCCTGCACCTGTACACAACCCTAATGAAGTTCATAAAGAAAGACAGAAAAAGGGCTGGAGAGATGGCTCAGTGGTTAAGAACACTGGCTACTCTTGCAGAGGTCCCAGGTTCAACTCACAGCTCCCACATTGGGGTTCACAACTGTAACTCCAGTCCCAAAGAATCCAACACCATTCAAACACCAACACCAATTCAAACACCATTCTCTGGTTTCTGTGGTGTGAGTTGGTGTGAGTATTGCATGCATGTGGTACACAGACATACAAGCATATATATATATATATAAAATGTGTATATATATTATATATGTAATGTATATATTATATATATATATATATTTTTTTTTTTTTTTTTTGGTTTTTCGAGACAGGGTTTCTCAGTGTTGTTTTGGTGGCTGTCCTGGATCTCGCTCTGTAGATCAGGCTGGCCTCGAACTCACAGAGATCTGCCTGGCTCTGCCTCCCGAGTGCTGGGATCAAAGGCATGAGCCCCCCCCTCCCCCGCCTGGCAAATATTTTTTTTAATTAAGGAAAAAAAAACACCAAACCCTGATAGTAGAGGGGGAAATAGTTGAGAAGAGGAGGGGGATTCAGGGGGGGTGGGAAAAGAGTGAGTTATGGGGGTGATTGTGATCAAAAGACATTATATACACATATGGAAATGCCATAATGAAATGCACCACCGTGTATTAACATGTCTCAATAAAAACTTTTTAAATATTTTATTTATTTTTGTTTTATTGTTTTGTTTTGTTTTTTCCACACAGGGTTTCTCTGTGTAGCCCTGGCTGTCCTGGAACTCACGCTGTAGACCAGGCTGACCTGGAACTCACAGAGATTCGCCTTCCTCTGCCTCCTGAGTGCTGGGACTAAAGGCGTGCGCCACCACCACCCCAGCATATGTTTTGTATGTGTCTGTGCACCACCTGTGTGCCTGGTGCCCTCAAAGTTCAGAAGAAGGCTAGAGGGTGTCAGAGCCCCTGGAATTGGAGATACAGATGGTTGTGAGCCACCACATGGGTGTTAGGAATCGAACCCAGGTCCTTTGACAGAACAACCAGAGATCTTAACCATGGAGCCATCTGTCCAGTCCCTTAAAATATTTAAAGACATGGTTCTTGCCTTTAACTACATGTATTTGGGGTGTGTGTGTGTGTGTGTGTGTGTGTGTGTGTGTGTGTGTGTGTGTGTAAGGCACAGGTATAGTGGTGAGAAGACAACTTTAGCGAGTCCATTTTCACCATCTACCATGTGAGTTCTAGATCTAACTCAGGTCACCAGGCTTGGCCGCAAGCCCCTTTACCCCCTGAGCCATCTTACAGACCCTGCAGTATATTTTCAAATAGTTAAAATAAAAGTGTGTGATTGTTGTTTTGAGACAGGATCTCCCTGTTTCCCGGGCTGGCCTTGAACTTGCTAGGTAGGCTAGGCTGGTCTCAAGTGTATGATAATCTTCCTGCCTCATCCTCCCAAATGCTAACATATAGGTGTGAACCACCACATCCAGCTATATACTTATTTATATAGCTACACATCATATCTTTATGTCTTTTGTATATAGAGAAGATGTGACCAAAAAAGAAAGAAAAGAAAAGAAAAAGATCAAAGGTGCCTTCAGCCAGGGGTATTTTAGAGTTCATTGTATGAATCTTGCAACTTTTCTTTTGGGTTGAAATCACTTCAGTGATTGGAAACATTACAGAATTCAGGCAGAGAGAAGCGCTGGACCCCCAGCTGCGGCCCAACAGCTCCTTCCTGGCGGCATGGCATGTCTTCCCTCTTCATCTTTAAGGGTCTTGCCAGGGCATGCTGGTGCACATCTTTAGTCCCACCACTTGGGGGGCAGAAGCAAGTGCATCTCTGAGTTCCAGGTCAGCCTGGTCTACAGAGTGAGTTCCAGGCTAGGCAGGGCCTGTCTCAAAACAAAACAAAGACCGTCTACGCACCCATGCTTAGGTTGGTGTAGGTATAGTCACAGAGGACTGGCTTGTTTGAATGTCGTGGGCACGCACGTACGGGTGCGTGTGTGTGTGTGTGTGTGTGTGTGTGTGTGTGTGTGTGTGTGTGTAGATGGACGTGGAGGTCAGCAGTCAGTATCAGGCGTCTTCCTCAGTCAGCATCGATATTTTTATTTCACGTATTGTTATTACATTTATTTATTTACTCTTGTTTGTGTCCAGGCACATGCCCGACACGGCACCCAGGAGGAGGTCAGAAGAGAACTTACAGAGCCTGTTCTTCCTTCCACCGCTCAGGTCGCCAGGCTCAGCAGCAAGTGTCTACCCACTGAGCCATTCCACCAAGCTTCCGCCTTACTTTTTGAGCCAGGCTGCTGGCTTTTTATGTGAGTGCTGGGGACTTGCACTCAGGTCCTCATCACTTTGCCCACTGAGACACCTCCCCGGCCCCCAGAAGACTATCAATAATGAGGTTTTTTTTCTCTTGACGCAAAGTCCATGGGAAAGCAAAGTTGTTGTGGAGAATATGGGGGAGGGGGGTAGTAAAGCAGACCCTGAAGCCAAAAGGCCATGGGTCCCAGCTGACATCCTCAGGCTGAGCTCTGACGGCCCCCTCCCGCTGGCATGGCAGCTGAAGAAACGAGAATTCTGACTTCAGAAGAGCGTCCCTGAGAACTCAAGTCCTGGGAGCCACACCTCCTGGCTCGTCGATCCCCCTCTGCTTCCCTTCCCTACCTCCTCTCAGCTCTCAGGCCGGAGGACAGGGCTGCGCTCCAACAAATGCTCCTTCCTGCCCTCCGGAGACGAACTGGGGCTTTCCTTCTTTGTCTGCCAGATGTGGGTGTCTCTCCTGAGGCTGCTGCCAGCAGCAGTGCCTCCTGGCATGAACGACTAGGCACTGTCTCCTTCCTGCTGCCAGGGTGGAGACCTGAGTCAGACCATCCGGATTCCAAGCTCATCGTCACCCATTTCAGCTGTGTGGCTCTGGGGAAATCGCCTAACCTTTCTGTGCCTCACTTTCTATGAGGAGTAACAGCTTTCCCAAGTAGATAAAGCTGCCACACCACTTAGTGCTCAGTAATGCTCCCTGCTGGACCACCCTCTCCAGCATGGAGGTGATCCCCAGGATTGAACCCAGGACCTCATGCATGTTGAGCAAGTGCTCTCCCATTGGGCTACCCCCCAGAAAACTACCACCGGAACTTCTGTCTGTTGTTTCTGGGTTTTGAGACCGGATCTCTTGCGGACATCCCAGGCTGGCTACACAACTCGCTGTGGAGCTGAAGATGGCATTCAACTTCTGATCCTCCTGCCTCCACATCCCACGTGACGTCGGACGCACCACCCCTCTTAAGAGGTGCTGGGGATCGAGTCCAGGGCCTTGTGTAGGCTAGGCCAGCACACTACTGGCTGAGCTACACCCCCAGCTTCAGGTCTGGCTCTGAGGCTGGTGTCGACGTCTACAGTGCCTTGGCTTTTGAAGCCCACAGATCTTTGCTCATACTGGCCCCTCTGACCCTCTTCCCACACTCCTCCTGCGTTCTAAGTCTTTCTCAGATCTCAGGCTTCAGAGGCGAGGCCTCCAGGGATCTTTGGCAAACACACCTCCACCCTCAGTCCAAATAAACCACTTCCTCCGGGGATCCACTGCACTGAGTGCCTGGCCGCTCCTTGCTGCTTAGGTTGTTTGTGTAACTCGGGGTCCTCCCGCCCCAGCCCCAGCCCACAGGGGTCACTAGCTCTTCAAGTTCCATCCACAGCCCGCCCGGGGCTTCCCAACAAACTCCTCCTCCTCCCTCCAGTCCCCCACTGCCGGGAAAGGCACACCCCCTCCCAACTTTGAGCTGCAGAGACACTTCGGGTGCTGTCATTGGGCCAGGGTGGACCACATGACTCAGCTCACCCAATCAAAGGAGAAAGAAAGGTCAAAAGGGCTGGTGTTGAGGCTGCTCTCCTTTTTAACTTCTGTTCTGTTACTTTTTGGTTTGGTTTGGTTGTGGTCTTTACTTTGACTCTATAGTCTGTCCAGAAACTTGCTATACTGTCCTTGGGCTCTCAGTGATGCTCCTGCCTCAGCTTCCCAAGTGCTGGGATTGCAGGTTTGAGCTACCATGCCCGGCTTGGTTTCTCTCTCTCTCTCTCTTTTTTTTTTTTTTTTTTTTTTTTGGCCGGGACTAGGGCACTTGATTTCTAAGACGTTGCTGGCAGCGGTCAGGACACCACAAGTGTACCTACTCATGGATCAAAGCAACCTGGAGAGAGGCAGTGGGGGACAGAAAGTTCCTCAGGCCTCACTGAACCACGGTATGCATCAGTCCCCCGGCCTGGCATCTCCTGAGACTGTTCTAGAGGGAGGACAGGCTCCCCGCTGTCAGCCCCAGCAGTTTAGACTTGTAGACGTCTTGACTCAAAGCTAACCGTGGTTGGTGGATCTGATGCCGAGAAGAATCCCAGGACTAGCCAATATGAAACACAGCTGAGGTTTAATGAGATGTTTTAAGCATGTGGGTTAAGAGAAAGAGAGCCTCTGAAAAGGAAGCGGGACACAGGAGAATAGGAGTGTGGGCCTTTCCAAGGATAAGACATAGCAAGTGTCCTAGGCTCCTCATGGGGGCATCCATGGTGTTTTTGCGGTGGATTTGGAGGGGTGTGAAGTTACTACCTTCAAAGAGTTGCTAAGAACCCCAAGTGAGGTCACTGGGTGGTTCCTGAGGCCGCATCCGACAGGATCAAGATGGATGAGGTAGAAACCAAGCCACAAGGATACAGGAAGGTTTCTGTCTTTAACTGTAAACAGTTTATAGTTTTGAGAGGCTCAGGAAATAGCCGAGGAAAGGAGAAATGCCCTGCCCAAGGTCATGTGTGTTCAGACTCTAAACCTGGGCCA
This sequence comes from Peromyscus californicus insignis, assembly GCF_007827085.1. Classification (NCBI taxonomy): domain Eukaryota; kingdom Metazoa; phylum Chordata; class Mammalia; order Rodentia; family Cricetidae; genus Peromyscus; species Peromyscus californicus. Next base: position 19,161,997 of record NW_026294573.1, on the reverse strand, counting down.
TTGTCGTTTGAACATAAAGGACTAGTACTCTGGTTAACTGTATCAGAACCTCTGGAGTCAAAGTTATAGAGAGCAATGGTGAGCTCTCTGATATGAGTGCCGGGAACTGAACTCAGGTCCTCCGCAAGAGCTTAAGTACTCTTAACCCCTGAGCCATCTCTCCAGCCCTTCTTTTTAATTTGTTTGTTTTGTGGGTATGGGTGCATTCATGCTATGACTCACATGTGGAGGTTTGTAGCAGGAATCTTAAAAAGGTCTTATTAATAAGATCAAACCTGAGGCCAGTTATTGGGGTGAATGCTGGAAGATCAGAGAATCAGAACAAGCCACAGTTACCTCACCTCGCCAGTTCCTCAGCTGATCTTGTTTCTCAGACTGGAAACCTCTCAGTCCTCATCCAAATGAATCTCAGCTGAACTGCTGCTCAAAAGCCTGAAAGCTTAACCAGCCAAATGCTGCTAGTTTCTGGCCCTCACATCTTATATACCTTTCTGCTTTCAGCCATCACTCCCTGGGATTAAAGGCTCACTTTCTGGAATTAAAGGCGTGAGTCACCATGCTTGGCTGTATCCTTGAACAGATGGATTTCTGCCTCTGGAATGCTAGGATTAAAGGCATGTGCTACCACTGCCTGTCCTGAGTATCTAGTGGCTTTTCTGTTCCCTGACCCCAGATAAGTTTATTAGGGTGTACAATATTTTGGGGAACACAATACCACCACAGAGGTTGGAGGACAGCTTGTGGGAGTTGCTTTTCTCCCCTGACATGTGGGTCCCTGGAGTGGGTATTTGCTCCGCCCACGATAAGTAGATACCCCAACATTGCAGAGAAACATTGGATGACTGTCCAGGCAGCCAACTGTCTCTGTCTTTCCTTGCACTTTTTTTGGAAGTTGCTTGCTTGCACTTCCTGTTTACTCAGGTAATATTTCTTGGCATTCTGACCTACAAAGGGGACCCGCCCTGTGTCCCGGTGTAAATCCTCCTTTAAGGAGAACCCCTCCCTTCGTCTTCCTCTTCCCCTCCTCCCTTTCTCTCCAGGAGGTGCGCACCCCTCTGCTTTCCCTCTTCCTCTCCATCTCTTTCTTCTTCTCTCCCTCTCTTCCTCTCTTTCTCCGTCTATCTCTCTATAACAATAAACTCTCCATGTGGATGCCGTGTCTGCATGATATGAGTGACATTCCATCATGCCATGCAGCCCACCGCCGCCACATCAGCATGGCGTGTCTCCCTCACCCACCAGGGCACCTTGGCCCAACCGCCAAGGCCTCCCGAGTAACCGTATCATTACAATATTATTTTCCTTCTCTGGTCTTTGATGGGGTTGAAGACTAGATAGTTACAGTTACAATCATCTTAGCTAAGAGCATATTAGATACTAGATTTAGATTCTTCAGGATAGGACAGCTATTGGAGTAATCTCTGTAATTTGCCAGTTACCTATGGTCTGGACATTCAGTATGTTGTTCTTGTTGGCTGTAGTTCCACTTTTGTTTATGTTACTACCCCTTCTTTCTCCTGGACAATACTTGATAATCATTCCTATTGTATATAGTTTGTATTAGGTTTAGAACTTTCTTATTTAGACAAAAAGGGGAAGTGTAGTGGGTATTTGCTTCACCCGTGACCTTGGACTAGCTAGCTCGATAGAGGTAGTGCTTCTTGCCTGCCTACGTGACCTCTTAAAAGGGAAGAGGGAAGGGGTCTCGGTCTCTCTTGGACATGTAAGGCTTCCTGGCGCAGGGTTCAGTGACCTGGTCTGGAGCTTTCTCCATCTTTTCCTGGGAGACGAAGAGGCAACAGCGTCGCTTCCTTTTGTAGCAGTGAGTCTGTTTTCCCCATAGAACCCTTTAATGAATCGATATATATAGACCTTCGTGGCTCTCGTTACAGGTCCCAGGATCAAACTCGGTATCAGTCAGTGAGTTTGGCAGCAAGCACCTTTCCCTTGTAAGCCATGTCACCAGCCCTTCCTCAGTCTTGCTGTTGGTGACCTAACACTTGAGCTGGGTGTTCATATCTTTACCTGCTGTGGTGGTGTGAATGAAAATGGCCCCACGGGCCCATAGGGAGTGGCACAATTAGGTGGTGTGGCTTTGTTGGAGGAAGGGTGTCAATAGGGGTGCACTTCGAAGTTTCAACTGCTTGAGCCAGCCCCAGTGTCTGTCTCTCTTCCTGCTGCCTGCCGATCTAGATGTAGAACTCTCAGTTACCTCTCCAGCACCGTGTCTGCCTGCATGCCTCTATGCTTCCCACCATGACAATGATGGACTGTAAGCCAGCTCCAGTGAAATGTTTTCCTTTATAAGAGTTGCCATGGTCATAGTCCCTCGTCAAGCAAAAGAAACTCTAACTAAAACACCTGCATGTGTATGGCTGTTTTGGCCTTATGTGTATCTGTGTACACTGTGTGTGCCTGTGGCCTTCGGAGACCAGAAGAAATTGGATCCCCTGGCCCTGGAGTTACAGATGGTTGTCAGCTACTATGCGAGTTCTGAGAATTGAACCTGGGACCTCTGGAAGAACAGCAAGTGCTCTTAACTGCTGAGCAATCTCTCTAGCCCTCCCCCCTGAATTTGTGAAGTACTTGCTGCATGCCAGGGCCTGTCCTGAGGCTTCGTGGGCACCCATTTCCCATGACTGCCTGTTCTGAGAGATGTGACTTGTGACATCCTTTCTATTGCGCTCTGGGAAGGAACTTGGATTTTCCTATCTCAGCTACTTACTGTGTGAACTAGATACTAAGTCTCCCTGTATGTTTTTTGAATCTGAAAACTGCACCTAGTTCTCTGGCCCTAGTAAAAATTAAAACAGAGGGGCTGGAGAGATGGCTCAGCATTTAAAAACACTGGCTGTTCTTACAGAGGTCCTGAGTTCAATTCCCAGCAACCACATGGTGGCTCACAACCATCTGTAATGAGAACTGGTGCCCTCTTCTGGCATGCAGGCAGAACACTGTATACAAAATAAATCTTAAAAAAATAATAATAACAAAAAGGAAACTTCTAAAAAAAAATTAAAACAGAATGCTGGAAAGATGGCTCAGAGTTTAGGAGTACTGGCTGTTCTTCCAGAGGCCTCAAATTCCCAGCATCCACATGACAGCTCATAACTGTCCATAACTCCAGTTCCTAGCATCTGGTGCTCTCTTCCCCATGGTCACCAGACATGCACACAGTGACATATACACATGCAGACAAAACACTCATATACATAAAATAAAATAAATAAATCTTTAAAAGAGAACACTCCAAACCAGGGTTGGTGTTGCATGTCTGTGAGGAGGCAGAAGCAGGAGGAGCTGAGGGTCAAGGCCATCCTCAGCTACATGAAGAATTCAAGGCAACTTAATCTATACAAGACCCTACCATAGAAAACGATTCAAAAACAAGCCGCATGCCTTTAGTCCCAGCACTTGTGAGGCAGAGGCAGGTGGGTCTCTGAGTTCTAGGCCAGCCTGGTCTACAGAGCAAGTTCAAGGGCAGTCAAGGCTACAGAGAAACCCTATCTCCAAAAAAGTAAAAATAAAATAAGATAATCAAGAAAAGGAAATAATACAAAAACAACTATCCTATTTTACAGATGAAGAGCCTGAGCCTGGAGTCTGTGACGTGACCTACGGTGACACAGGCTGAAGTGTGTCAGCCCCATGTTGTCCAGCTGTGAAGCCCGCTGAGGCAGCACACATGGCTGGAGGCTCTGTGCCAGCCTGCTTCGAGAGGCCTGGGAGGTGTGATAAGCAGTGGCTGCCGGTGGCCTCATCAGTCACCTGGGCCACTTGCCCTACTAATCTTTCTAGAAGCCTTTCCCTCACCTAGGAGCCTGTCTGTCCTTCCCACTCTCAAATGACCATTGCCATCAGTTGGTGTGAGACCTTCCCTCCAGGTCTCTATCCATCAGTGAGGAGACATGGACCTTCTCAGGCACGATGGCTAGCAACTGACGTGTTTGGCCTTACAGAAATCCTGTCCACCCTGGAGGCACACTGTGGCTCAGACATGGTCCTCTTCCCAATAGTCTACAAGCACCCTGAGGCTCCTAGCTGAAACAGTCCAGGACTGTGGCTTAGGGGCTCAGATAGACTCCAGGGAGCATCCAGTCACCCCTGCCCTTCCTGTGGGCCACCCAAAACCTGAAGGAGTCAACCTCTGAGCTAGGCCTTCCAGCCTGTTCCTGGCCGCCTCTCTGCTATACAGGATGTGAACTATGATGGCCACCAGATGTGCAAGGGACATAGATGTCAGTAGGCTATGCCATGGAAGCTCCCTGAATCCCACAGCTGCCCCCCAGCTTTCACCTGAGGACAGGGGATCCTGTTTCAGAGGATGGACAATGAATACCAGAGGGTGTCTGGGCACACAGTGTACCCCAACTCCTAAAGAGGGCACAGGACCACAGAAAATCAGGGGTGGCCTCTGGGGATGGGTGATCTGGGTTGGAAAAGTGTTCAGGCACGGTCCTCTTCTGTTTTCCTGGCAGAGTGACCCTGGCTGGCCTAGAACCTGCTATGTGGACCAAACTGGCCTTATACTCGCAATGCTCCTGTCTCTGTATCTCAGTCCTGGGATTCCAAGAGTTCGACACCATGCCCAGCGAACAGGCAAGATTTTTGTTGTTAAGCTCTCTGCCTCAAATGCCTCGTTTATAGAGAAGTGAGTCAGTTGCTCTCCAGAGTGCATGTGCTTACATCAGAAGGCACTGGATGGTGCGTGTCTGTTCTATAGACGTCTAAAGCAGGAGGATCAGGAGGTCCAGGTCACCCTTAAGTTGGAAGCCAGCCTGGGCTATAAGAGAATCTGTCACAAAAAAAAAAAAAAGGAGGAGGAGGAAGGAAGGTCAGAAAGGCAGGGCCAATTGCTGGGGACAAGCAGTAAACAAGACTGACACAGGAGCTGTCCCTAAAGCAAAGAGCAGAGTTAGCAAGTGTCACCTACGGAAACATACAGCTCGGGGAAACTGAGGCCCGAGGAAGGGTAAATAGCTAGTCAAGCCTTACAGCTGGGAACCAGCAAGTACCTCTGAGGATCATTTTCTCTGTGCTGAGCACACTCCATTTTGGGTATCTCTGTGTGTGTGTGTGTGTGTATATGTGTGTGTGTGTGTGCGCGCGCGTGCGTGCGTGCGTGCGTGCGTGCGTGCGTGCGCATGTGATTATCTCCAATTCCTGAGTGAGGAAGGTGCAGAGAAAGGTGAGGTGACTTTCTTGAAATCCCAGCCAAGACCACACCATGGCAACCAGGCTGGACAAACAGCAGAGTGAAATTGAAGCTTCGCTGTCATTGGCTGAGGACCATGCAATCCACGGCATCTCTGAGAGTTGGGTTGCTCTCTGTTTCCTGGAACCTGACCTTCCCCAACCCATGACCTTGACTTGTTTTTGAGAATACTCTGACCCTCCCTGGCCCTCCCTAATCACATGGTGGATGACCATGTGATTTTTTTAAAAGAATTTTTGTGTTTCCTTATTGCCTCATTGTCTCCCTTCTGTAAAACTACTCGTGATTTTACTCCTTAGAAGGGGCCCAAGAGATGGATTTGGGGCTGCTCTCTTTAACCCAATTTAGGAGGCAGTCCCTGGCCAGCTCTTGGCTGCACCCCAATAAAAACCAAGCTTGCTTCAAATTTGGCTCAAATTGTGGTAGTGGTCTTATTCTCGCCGTTGGGATTAACAGTGGCATGCATTTTTGTTCTTTGTTTGTTTGTATTGTTTTGTTTTTTGAGACACGTTTCTCATTGTAGCCCTTGGCACTCCTGGAACTCACTCTGTAGACCAGGCTGGCCTCAAACTCAGAGATCACCTGCCTCTGCCTCCGCCTGTGCTGGGATTAAAGATGTGCGCCACCACCACTTGGCATCTCAGCACTCAGAAGGCAGAGACAGGAGAATCCCTGTGTGCTTGAGGCCAGCCTGGTCTACGTGGCTCTAGCCCAACCAAGGCTACATAATGAGCTTGTCTCAAACAGACAAGAAATGCTTCTCCAGCGCTGTCTGTGTGTCTGTCTGAGCTCATATGAAGACCAGAGGACTACTTCAGCGTCATTCCTCCGTTACTGCCCACCTTGGTATTTGTTTGATTTGTTGGAGACACAGTTTCTCTGTAGTTCGTGTTGTCCTGGAACTCACTCTGTAGACCAGGCTGGCTTTGAACTTAGAGATCCACCTGCCTCCCTCTCCATCCCCCACTGCTGGGATTAAAAGCATGAGCCACTAGCCCCACCCTCTACCCCCACCCAGGCCCGACTTGTATTTTGAAATAAGGCCTCTGATTGGTCTGGAGCTAGCCAAATGGGCTGGACTGGCAAGCACCAGGATGCCTCCAGTGTCTATCTCTCCCAGCCCTGGGATCACAAATGTGTGCTACCACATCTGTTCTGGAGGTGGGACTCAGGTCCCGTGCTTGCAAGGAAAACATTTTACCAGCTGGGCCATTTCCTCAGACGCTCTCTGGAGCTTTATGCCCAAGCTGGTGGATGACACAGCATTGGACTGATTCAGGTTATGTGACTGCCAGAAACTATTACCAAATGGAGGGTCTGGGAACGGGGAGGAACCCTGATTGGTCAGGCGGTATCGTGTGTCTGTCTTTACTATGAGGGTGCGTTTCTTCCCACCTGGCCAATTGTAAAGAGTTTGGAGCTCAGGTGGGAAAGCTGGTGGGGGGGCGGGGGAGGGGAGTGTGTCTGGACTCTGAGGTGAGGTCAGTGGGGAGCCAGTGAGAGCTTCGTTCTACATGCTGAGCAGCTTGGAGAGGCAGAGGTAGTTGCAGGGAGCCTCCGGTTCCTGCTCAGGACCCTGGGAGAAATGGCGCACAGGCCCCAGCTGTTAAAGCAGGGATTGCTTTGCAAACTTGGCTAGGGGCCTGCAGATGCCAGCAAGAGCATGGGCGGAGGACCCATGAGTAATCCTTCCCTCGGTCTGCTCCCACACTTACCCTCATTGGGCCCCGGGGAGCCCAAGCTTGGTGGCCCCAGCTGTGAGCTGGCCACTCCCACATCAGGCTGTGCCCAGGGCTGCCGCCACCACTCTCCCATCTTTGGCAACCCCTTCTTCAGTGTCTTAACTCGCACCCCAGCCCCATGGGCCAGCTCAACTCTGAATGGAGCCATTGTGAGAGCCGCCCAAGAGCCGCAGTGGCTCCGGGCCAGCACACGTGGCTCTCTTGCAGATGCCGGCAGAGACCCTAGGCCGGGCTTGACTGAGAGGAGAGAGGAAGCACGAGGAGCTTGGGCGGCTGCAGGAGGCTCCAGCCTGCAGAGACCGATTCAACCTGTGTCCCGTCTGGGGAGGAGTGGAGGGAGGCGCTCATCCCCGGAACTTTTGCAGCTTTGCAGAAGACCTGAGACGGGGCTCTGAGGTATCTCAGGCTCTCACTAAACTGGAAGTCGTGACGGGAGAGAACCATGTTCCTCAGGCCCAGCTTACTGTAGAGGCCTGGTAGGAGCGACAGCCCTGAGGCATCCCAGGAAAGTTTTGAGGTCCAGAGGCGGGTGTTGAGAAGAGGAGCCAAGGACTTGTTGTTTCTTGATAGACCGACAGGGTCTTCCAGACTGAGCCAGCCATGATGGCGTCATAACACCTAGGTACTGTTTATTGAAGACTTACTAAATGTCTGAGTTCTGTGCCAAGAACTTCATATCTCATTTGGCCCTCATAACATCCATAGAAGGCAAGTGTTATCCTTATCCCTAGGCAGCTGTTGCCCAGGTAAAGGGACTCAGTCAGGGTGGGGCCATTAAAGCCAAAATCCTCTCAATGAGCTACTTAACAGCGTCCCTAGAGTCTGTCTTATGAGTCGAGCTGGATTCTCACAACTAGGTAGATAGATGAAGGATTCAAACTTGGATCTGATTCTAGACCCTAGGGATTCCCCCACCACATTCCTGCCTCACACCCCACCTGCCTGCTATGGCTGGCACAGTGCTGGGTGGCAGCAGCCTGGCTGGGGAGGCAGGAATGGAGGATTGCCAAGCCCCAAACTCTGTCGATTCTTATCCATTGTGACTCTTCATCATCTTTTACGCTCTTCACGGGAAAGTAGGTATCTCCTATTTTGGTTTTTGGTTTGTTGGTTGGTTTTTGGTTTTTGGAAACACAGTTTCTCTGTGTAGTTTTGGTTCCTGTCCTTCGTCTCACTCTGTAGACCAGGCTGGCATCGAACTCACAGAAACTCATCTGACTCTGCCTCCCAATTGCTGGTATTAAAGGTGTACACCACAACTGCCCGGCTTCCTGTTTTGTTTTGTTTTTGAGACAGGGTTTCTCTGTGTAGCCCTGGCTGTCCTGGAACTCACTCTGTAGACCAGGCTGGCCTTGAACTCAGAGATCCACCTGACTCTGCCTCCTGAGTGCTGGGATTAGAGGCGTGCGCCACTATGCCTGGCAAAGTGGATATTTCATTTAGCATTCTTGTTTTGTTTTGTTTGAGGTAGGGCCTCACTCTATAGACCATACTGACCTCTGCCTGTCTGCACCTCCTGAGTGCTGAGATTAAAGGTGTACATTATCACATCTGACCCCTTCGTTTTGTTTTTTGAGGCAGAGTCTTCCAGTAAGCCAGGCTGACCTCAAACTCACTATGTAGCTGAAGTTGGTCTTGAACTCCTGATCCTTCCACTTCCATCTCCTGAGTGTGGAGATAGAGACTTGTGTCATCATGCCTTATTTTAATTAGAATTCTTTAATGCAAACAGGAGATACCGATTTGGGCTTACTAAGACAAGGAAAGAATGGACTGGAAGGATCCAAGACCACGCCATGCACCGGATAGGAGCTGAGCTAGGTCTTGGGCCACCTACAAATATTACTCCAGGACCTGGTAGCAGGTGGAGTGAAGGCCACCTGGTTCCCTTAATGACAAAACAGGCTCTAATACCAGAAGAAACGGAAGTGGAAAAGCTGGGGGCCTCAGTGGAAGAGGCTTGTGTGGCTTGCACGAGGCCCTGGATTTCACCCTCAGCCCCACGAGAAATAATGGAGCACATGAAGGAGTGGGTGGGGCTGCCCACACAGCCTGACCTCCCAGTCAGGGCTCAAGGTTGCCAGAATGAAGTGAGCCCCGTGAAGGAGGTTCCTGGTGGCTGCGAGACTCACAGGAACGTGGCCTGACACCTGCTGTGGTCTCATCCCAGACTCTGGTTTGCTCGGTGTCCTTGGGCATTGCCACATCTCCTCCTGGACCATGGCTCCTCCATCTGTGGAAAGAAGTACATTAGTGTCTCTCTCTCTCTCTCTTTCCTCTGTATGTGTGTGTGTGTGTGTGTGTGTGTGTGTGTGTGTGTGTGTGTGTGTGTGTGAATGAATCCGGGAGTCAATCCTCTCTTTCTCTGAAGTCTATGGATCTAGGATCTGTGGATGAAACTCAGTTCAACGCGCTTGCTTGCCCAGCATTTATACAGTGAGCCATCTCTCTCCCCAGCCTTATTCTTTTATTTGTTTTTGAGATGGGGTCTCGTGTCCCAAGCTGGCCTTGAACTTGTGATCCTCCCGTTCATCCTCTGGAATGCTGGGATTACAAGTGTAGGTCACCATGCTCAGCCCGTCCTCAGCTCTTGGAGCCCTTAGTAACATTGCTAGGGGAAGGGAAAGAGTGTTCCCAGAGCGGTTGCCCAACAGAAAGGATGAATCACAGATGGAGGAATGTCAGGCATTCCTGAAGATGACTTAGGCTGGGTTCTGTCTGTCACCAAGTAGAAAAACAGCCCCTCCTTCCAGAAGGCCAGTGAGGCAAAGGGCAGCACAGGCCAGTGCCCCCACAGGGTGCTTCCAGAACCCACACAGGGAATGGGCTACGGGCCTCTATGTCCTGGTGCCTTTGTTGAAGGGACAACTAGATTTGTGGCAGCCACTGAGACATTGTGCCTTATCCTTGGGCCTCAGTTTCTCTCTGTGTCAAATAGGGATCAACTCCCTGCCATGCCAGCCTCACAGGGTCTTCCTGAGGCTCAAACAGGACAAGATGGAGAAAGAGAACTGGAGGCCTGGCGTGGCGGCGCATGCCTGTGAATCCAGCACTTGGGAGGCAGAGGCAGGTGGATGTCCGTGAGTTCCAAGCCATCTGGAGCTTCATAGTGAGGCCCTGTCACAAAAGTAAAAAAAACACAAAAGCCAGTGTTTGGGGAGATGGTCCAGCTGGTAAAGTACTGGCCGCACAAGCTTGAAGACTTCAGTTCCATCTTAAGAACAAAGGGAAAAAGCCTGACGTGGTGGCTGCCACGTGTTTGTAGGTGCCAGGGAAGCCAGAGGGCAGAGGAACTGTAGGAACAGGCAGTTGTGAACCTCCCGACATGGACACTGAGAACCAAAGTCAGATCCTCAGCAAGAGCAGTAATTGCCCTTAATCTGAGCCGTCTCTCCACCCCGACTCCTTCTTACGTTCTCTTACTCATCTGTGGATGTGGATGTGTGTGCATGTACACACACACAGGTCCACCTATACACGCGAAGGTCTCAGGACAACTCTCAGGAGTGGCTGTCTCCTTCCACCTCGTGGGTCCCCCTGATAGAATACAGATTGTCGAGCTTGGTGACGAGTATCAGCTGATGAGTCATCGCACCAGCCCTTTGTTGATTATTTTCAGGTGGTTTCTTGTGTCCCAGGCTGGCCCTGAACTCACTACGTAGCTAAGGATGATCTTGAACTTCTTCCTAGTTCTCCGGTGTCTGTCTCCTGCGCTCTGGATTTTAGGTGTGTGCCACCACACCCTGCAAACATGCACCCCTCTCTTTCCGTCATCATTTATAAAATGGGCTCTGATCTTATTGCCCTTGATTAGAGGTAAGGAGGCTACAGCGTCTAGAGGGAGGTGAAGCCAGACTGTTTGTTTTTTTCCAGATCAGGGGGTCTTGCTATGTAGATCAGGCTGGCCTTATGCTTCTGTGCCTCAGCCTCCTGAGTGCTAGGATTACAGACGTAAGCCACCATGGCTGGCTCAGCTTCTCTCCTGGGCTCCCGGGCTTCTGCAGGCTGGCTGGGCATGGCTGGCGTCCTCTCATGGAGATGCTGGGGTTCTTGTGATTTCATCCAAATAGTGACGAGACCTGGTGTGAACTAGGGTTTCCCCTCTCACACCTCTGGAAGTTATTTCTGGTTGTCAACTTGCAACTCAATGAGCCTGAACACCAAGTAGGGCAAGCATGGTGGATGCCTTCCAAGACATGGGAAGTGGCACCTGCCATCTCCCAAGATTGAAGCCATTGTGTTCAGATTCTGTGGGCCAAGTAGTCAGGGAGCCTGTGATCAAGGGGAGGGCGTTGAGAACCCCACATCTAGCATGTCCAAGGAAAATGGGCACTGTTTTGGAACTGTCGTTGCCCCCAGTTTCTTTGATCCCTTTTAGTGAAAGGGCCCTTTTCCCTAGACAGCTTCCCCCTCCCTCCCGTATACCCAGCTTCAGCTTCAAAAAAAAAAAAATTATGTGTGCCTATGTGTACGTGTGCTAGCTCATGTGTGGAGGGCAGAGCACAAACTTTTGGGAACTGGTTTTGCTCCTACCCTTTTTATGTGGGTCCCAGGGATCGAACTCACATTACCAGGCTCGTGCGGCAAGCACCTTTACCCGCTGAACCACCTCATCAGTCCGCTTCAGCTTTTCGTTTTGTTTGAAACAGGGTCTCACCATGTAGCCCAGGTTGGCCTGGAACTAGCTATGTAGACCAGGCCTGCCTCTGCCTCTTGAGCACTGGGACCAAAGGTGTGCGCCACCACACCAAGCTTGGCTTCAGCCTTTTCTTTCTTCTAGCATGAGATGCCTGAGGAGACGCGTGGGTTCCCTATTTCCATCATCTGGTAGCCGAAGGGATAGAAGTGTCTGTTTTTAGACTCTCTTCATCCTCGCCAGGGGAGTTCCGCCCCCCCACCCCCACCCCACACACACCCCCGCTTCCACCTTCCTACTCCACTTTTGCCCACTTCCCATCACCTCTGCCACTCCATTTACCTTATTTCCCCCAACAGTGCGGTTCTCTGGTTCTCCGGCCTCTTACTCCCAGTGCATGCTAGCCACACCGAGGGCGCGCTTCCGGCACTCACAAAGGCCGTTAAGCCAAAAGTTAAGCTGAGCACAGGCAGTTCCTTCCCCTGGAGGAACTGAATTTACTGCAGGACTCTTTCCAAGCGCAGGATTGAAGGAGCCCTTGAGGACAACACCCCCACCCCCACTCCCCCTCTCCCCGCCACACACACACACACACACACACACACACACACACACACACACACACCACACACACACACACACACACACACACACACACACACAGCACAAGGTTTTGCAGTCCTTGTTCCTGGGAGGAGTGCCACTTCTCAGGTTAGCCACAGAGGTTCTATACAGGTAGCAGCCCGCGGCCGCCCGTGTTAGGAAAATGCTGGGTTACACTGTCTCTCTGACACAGCCTGCCAAACAGTACTCGCTATGAGGAAAGGGTTGCTCTAACCCGTCTGTGCAAACCGGGCCACCAGCAAGGCCTGCCCAGGACATGGGCTATGACACATAGGCCCTCATGTTCCTGCCTCCGCATCCTGAATGCTGGGATTGCAGCATGTACCATCACCCCCGTTTTATGTCCTGCTGGAGACTGACCCAGGGCTTCGAGCATGCTCGGCAATCCCTCTGCCAGCTGAACAACCACATCCCCAGTGTCTAGGGCTTGGATTTAATTAACTAATTAATTAACTTACTTACTTACTTAGAGACAGGGTCCAGGCTATGTTGGAACTCTCTATGTAAACCAGACTGACCTCACATTCAAGGCCTTCCCGCCTCTGCCTCTTGAGTGGTGGGATTAAAGGTGTGTGCCACCGTGCCCGGCCCTGGCTCAGAAATTCTGCATTCAGTAGGTGTAGGCCTCTGGAAAAATATTCCCCCAAACGTAGTGTCTCCTCCCACTCCCCTCAGCTTGGGAAGTGCTCTTCTAGTGCAATTGTCCTTAACTGTGTCTTCCAGAGGGAAGGAGACTTCCTCCAGGTCACTCAGCAAGCTTGATGCTTGGACTGAGATCTGCTGCCCAGCTCTGAGGCCTGGACTCCAGCCTCCTCCCTCTCCCGGCCGAACTCTGCCTCTGGGCTTTTTGCCAGCCATGAGCACTAGGTCCAAGCAGGACACACACCATCTTAGCGCTGGCTCCCAGGCAGAAGCTGACACACGGCAGATCCCTTTCTTTTTTTTTTTTTTTTTTTTTTGGTTTTTCGAGACAGGGTTTCTCTGTGTAGCTTTGCGCCTCTCCTGGAACTAACTCACTTGGTAGCCCAAGCTGGCCTCGAACTCACAGAGATCCGCCTGGCTCTGCCTCCCGAGTGCTGGGATTAAAGGCGTGCGCCACTACCGCCCGGCCGGCAGATCCCTTTCTTAACCTGATGCGGTGGGTTTTAGCAGCCCCGATGTACAAACGGGAAACTGAAGCTCACAGAGGGCAAGAGATTTGCCTCGAGAGATAATGGGTGGCCAGCACTGCAAGTGAGCAGAACCTCATCCAAAACGAGCAATCGGGAGGAAGAAGGTGGGGTAACAGGGAGGCAGGAGAATTACACCTCAGTAAACAATGAACAATGCATCGGGGTGGGGACAAGAGCACCCGGAACTGGCCCGATGCCAGAGAAATGTCAGAGGAAGCCAAGAAGACCTCTGCAAAACCCAACGCCAAATCTGACTCCAGCATCTCTGCCCAGGGGGTGGAGCAGCAGGTCTATAGGACGAGCCTGTAGGTCGGCTATCAACCAATGGGAGCCCTGGTGTGAATGCTCTGACCAATAGGGACAGGGGCTGGCATTTACACCTTGTAAGGTAAGTTGTGGCAGCCTGAGGATCATCACGAAGGAACTGTTGGGTTCTGTTGGTTGAAACTTGCATAACGGCCGCAGCTACAGACATGAGCTAGTTCTGGAGAAAGGATGACGTAAGAGTCCTGGAACAATGAGAAGGCCAGGGACAAAGGATGGTGTTGTGCGTGTGCGTGGGCGCAAGACTTCTCAGCTGGGCAGATGGGGGTTGGGAAGGAATGGAGGAGTGCCTAATCCCGGTTCACCACCCTCCACACCCCACAACCCTCTCTCAATTCACACAGCCCTTGTGGGCGAGCAGTGGCCCTTGACCTTGGCATTGCCTAGCACCAGCTAGGTCATGGCGTTCACTGCTGTGGGGTAGAGGAGCTGTAAGACGGAGAAAGCTGGGCTGAGGCACATTCCTTTGATGGACACGTGGTTCTTGACTTTCCCTGGCGCAGACAGGTCCACGAACCTGTACAAGTGCATGAACTTGCCCTTGTCGTTCCTCACATCCAGGCCTGGCCTACTCCTTCTATGTCCAGCGAGAGATTATTTGAGACAGGCTCTCTCTCATTGTGTAGACCAGGATGTCCTGGAACTCACAGAGATCCACCTGCCTCTGCCCCCACGTACTGTAATCAAGTGTGTGCCCTGATGCCTGGCATGCCAGTGCCATTTTTTAATAGTCTGTTTTTTGTTTGTTTGTTTAGCTTTTTGAGACAGGGTTTCTCTGTGTAGTCCTGGCTGTCCTGGAACTCGCTCTGTAGACCAGGCTGGCCTCGAACTCATAAAGATCCGCTTGCCTCGGCCTGCCCAGTGCTGGGATTCAATGCATGCACCACTACCGCCTAGCATAATAGTCTGGTTTTTGTTTTGCTGTTTGAGTCAGGATCAGCCTCATGTAGACTAAGCTGGCCTTGACCTTGCTGTGTAGTGGAAGATGATCCTCCTCCTAAGTGCATAATGGGGTTGTAGGATGAGACACCATACCAGTTTACACTGTGTTAGGACGGAACCCAGGGCTTTTCACATGGGCAGCTCCCTACCCACTGAGCTAAACTCTCCCTCTCTGTCCCTTCCTTCTTTCCTTCATTATTTTCCTCTCCATCTCAGCCTCTCTCTTCCTCTATTTCCTCCTCCTCCCCCGTCCCCTCCTCTTCTCCTTCTCCTCCTCCTTCTTCTTCCTCTTCTTCTTCATATTCTAAGCAAATCTCTAATTCACCCTGTAGCTAAGACTGATTCTCCTGCCTCCACCTCTCCAGTGGTGGGAGCACAGTGAGCTAGTGTCTAGTTTTCTGAGTTCCCTTTGGGTTACACAAGGATCCTGCCGGTAACTTCTCAGCCTGTGCCTGAGCTGGCCCCATAGTTTTGGTCTTTGTAAGCGCATTCACGTGTAGGTGTGGAGATGGAGTCCGGTTATGTGCCCATGAGCGACTTAGGCTTGTGAGAGCGAAGCCACTGTTCTTAGTGACTGATTTCCCTGTTGCCACTGGGGGCTTGGGATGAGCTGTGTCCCGACAGCCAGCTGTCACCTGAGCCTTTACCTGCTTTACCGTGTGTGCTACGGACTCAGGAAAGCGCCTCTCACTCACCCAGCCGTTCTGACGGTGTTTATTGAGTGTCAGTTGGGCAGTAAACCTTGTCATCCCTCATTCCATTGCCGGGATGAGGAAAACAGCAAGAGCAGTATCTTTTATGCATAACTGGCCTCGGCTTCCCTGTCTCCAAAATGAGACATTTTGCCCTTAGCTTCCGGAGGTGCCTCTGAGTGGAAGTATCTGCGCTGTACTAAACTGGCTTGTGAGCACTTGTTGCCTATCAAGCGGGCATCTGCACCTCAGGCTCCCCGAAGGGGGCTGGGAAGGAGACCTGGAACCGGAGAGGCTGAGCTGTTGGGTGGTAATGGGCTCAGGTTGCAAGCTGGCCTGGCCTACCAGCTGGCCCGGCCTCAGCCCAATTCCAAGGGGCCTCTCAGCGGGCTTGCGTCCTGCCTTGGTTATTGCTCAGGCTCCCTGCTTGGCCCAGGGCTGTCTCTTCTGACCCTTGACTCACCATGTGAGTGTCCAGCTTGACCCTAGACACTCCGGGATCCTGGAATACCAAGGAGAGTTCAGATACCAGTACTTTCCATCTGCCCCACCCCAGGCAAGGTTCTTATTTGCCTGCTGTAAAATGGGAGTGAGAGCTGGCCATGGCTTCAAAGGGCTTTTGGCCGAGAAAAACCCGACAGAATCTCAGGAGACCTGATGCTTGCTAAGACTTGCAATTAGGGGGTCCTCTGTCAGCTCCAGCTATTACAGCAACACCCCTGCCTCTGCTCACATGCAAAGGCAGTTTTGTCTTTGCAGATGTCTGTGTTTATTTTTTTCAGCTTTCTTTCTTTTTTTTTAAATAAATCGTTTTTTATTTATTATGTAAAAAAAAATGGGGGTGAGAGTCACACCCCTCTAGGTAAGGGAGGAGAAATGGCTGGTACGCTAAGCATTCTGCTTTGGAGTGAGCAATGCTGTTATTATAGACTCCTGGTGAGTCTCTGCTTCACCTTCCGTGGTGGGAGAATAATGAAGATGTCTGAAAGGCAGCAGACCCAGCAAACAGATTGCACGCTTTAGAGCTCACTCGGCCTCTCGCCAGATGGAAAACCTCAAGCGAACGCATCCCAAGGCTGACCTCTTCTTCCTTGGAGCGGAACCCGGGTGCCTTTTGCCTTCTGTCCCTCAGACCTCTGAAGCACTTTGCCTCAGGAGGCAGAGTCTGAATGACCTGTCCTGCTAAAGCATTTTCTGACCCAAATTGACTTAAGCGGTCTTGATTAATTCTGAAGTAAGGGAAAACCTGATGGGAAGTTTCTGGAAGGTATTCTTTCTCTCTCTTTCCCCTTCCTTCTAGTCCCCACCCCTCTGCCCAGTAGTGGGGACGATACTCAGAATGAGAAGGGAGAAAGGGTCCCTGTTGGCCTCTGGGGACCTTGGTTGACCTCTGGCCCATAAAGCCACTGGAGCCTTCGTGGAAATGAAAGGGAGAGAGGAGGCTGTGTGTGTGGAACTTGTGGAGAGGGAGCCAGCTTGAGTCTGGAAGGCCCTTTGGAACCTCTAGATTAAGAATCTGGCCGGACGGTGGTGGCGCACGCCTTTAATCCCAGCACTCGGGAGGCAGAGCCAGGCGGATCTCTGTGAGTTCGAGGCCAGCCTGGGCTACCAAGTGAGTTCCAGGAAAAGGCGCAAAGCTACACAGAGAAACCCTGTCTCGAAAAAAACCAAAAGAAAAAAAAAAGAATCTGAGGCCTGTCCGGGCAGTGGTGGTGCATGCCTTTAATCCTAGCACTCGGGAGGCAGAGCCAGGCAGATCTCTGTGATTTCGAGGCCAGCCTGGGCTACAGAGTGAGTTTCAGGACATCCAGGGCTATGTAGAGAGACCCTGTTTAAAACAAAACCAAACAGATAAATAGTAAGTAAATAGGTGTACACAGATGGAGACAGGATGCTGGCCTCCCATTGTCTACTTCCTAGTCAGGTGTCCAGTGTGGCTGACTCACTTCCTGATGCCCTGCCTCCTTCACACCATGGTGCCTGCCCAGCTTGCCTGCTGTGTCCAAGGAGAACCCAGAGAAAATATCAACAACACCCACCCATCCATCGAGAGCATCGGGGGCTCAGTGTGTGCAGCCCTGGAGCCTTCAGGAAGACAAAACAAGACCAGCGTAGGCTGGAGGTCAGCTCGGCCTACTGAACCTTGTTCAGACAAAAACAAAACCAAGCTGAGCCTAAAGCCAGGCCAGCTCTCCCCGGGCCTATCACAGGCCGATCTCCCCAGGCCTGTGATGGACCTGAACCTGCGTCGGAGGCAGTCAGCCCCAACGTCTGAGTCACGGCCTAGGCCTGTGTCATCAGACAGCTGAGTTCCTTTCCCCAGGCCTGTGTCCACACCCACGTGGTAGCTCACAACTGTAACTCCAATTCCAGGGGATTGGGTACCTTCTTCTGACCTTTGAGTGCACTGCACACACATGATGCACATATATACATGCAGGCAAAACACCCATACGTCTGAAACACATACGTAAATAAACTACCTCCAACTAGGCATGTGAAATATGTGGCAACTTATCATATATCAATTTTACTGCAGTAAAGCTGTGGAAATACAACAAAGCAAAAAGTCTGTGAAAGCCGGGCGGTGGTGGCGCACGCCTTTAATCCCAGCACTCGGGAGGCAGAGCCAGGCGGATCTCTGTGAGTTCGAGGCCAGCCTGGGCTACCAAGTGAGTTCCAGGAAAGGCGCAAAGCTACACAGAGAAACCCTGTCTCGAAAAACCAAAAAAAAAAAAAAAAAAAAAAAAAAAAAAAAAAAAAAAAAGTCTGTGAAAACTGTAGCTTACTTGTAGGGCACCTGCCTAACACGTGCGAGGCCCTGGATTCAAGCCCTAACAATTCAAAAACAAGGAAAAGAAAAAAAGACACCTATGTAAATTCCCCAAATGAAAAGTGAAGACCCACAGCCCTGCGCGGCAGGGTGAGGCTGGGCGAGCAGCCCTCCCTGACCCTGTTACTAAGGCATGTCATGTCCCTGACCTCCACCGACCAGGTTGAGGAATCCTGGAGGAGCCTTGGCAGAGGCTCATTTTCCCCCAGCCACTTGGCCTGAGTGAAGCAGGGCCTGCGCAGAAGGGGGGTTGTAGGGAACCTCTGAGTCGGCTTTAGACACCCCAAGACCAAGTTCTCAGCACAGAGATTTATTTGCCCCAGAGGGACAGAAGACAGGGACAAGGGACAAAGACAGGAGATGGAGGACGAAGGGAAAGGAGAGGGGGGAGAGGTATTTGTCCTGGGGGACCTTGGGGACAAAGGTCTGCCTCTGAATAGAGAGGGGACAAACATGGCCCATAGGAAAATGGCGGTTCATAAAGATAAAAGGGAAATCCTGTGTTAGGATGAGGTGATGAGGTGTATAATTTTAATTGGGCATGTTAATTAGGTGAGCCAAAAGGGGCTTTTGCTGTGTTTAGTTTTGAGACAGCATTTCTCTGTGTAGTCCTGGCTGTCCTGAAACTCACTTTGTAGATCAGGCTGGCCTCGAACTCAGAGATCCGCCTGCCCCTGCCTTCCAAATGCTGAGATTAAAAGCATGAGCCATTACCACCTGGACAAAGGGGGCCTTTGATTGTTGGACTTCAATACTTTGATAGCTGGACCTTGGTGGTCAGTCTCAGGAGGAGGAAGTGGCCAAATAAGGGTACGGACCTTGAAGGCCAGCTTTAGGAATGTCATCTAACGGTTTTTAGCAAGGCACCGGGAATGGGGGAGAAAGACCTGCCAGAGGCGCATTTGCCTCGCTCGGGGCTGGCTGGAGCCCCTTCAGGGGTCCTTCCCCGAGTGGTCAGTGCTCTTCATGACTGGCACTGGAGACAGCTGGGGAGCACACCAGTGGTACCCAGTTCTAACCTGAACTGAGCAGAACCTGGCGGGAGCACAGCGGAGCAGCCGCCATCACTGCCCTCCAGGGGCTCTCAGGCTAAAGGTTACCAAGACGGAGCTGGAGTCAAGAATGGGAACGCAGCCACTCCCTGAGTATGACATCCCTGGGGCCGAGCCCTGCCAGCCACCACAGAGGGTGTGGGGTGCACACTTCCCCCACCAGCCAAGAAGGACCCAGGAAGGTTTGTGACCCCACAGTGAAGCTCAGCACCGGGAACATAGTATGCTGGTGTCCTTGGGCTGCAGTTTCCTGGGGCCCAGGGATGACTCTGCTGCCCAGAGAAGGGACTCCCGATCCCAGTGGCTCATAGAGCTGGCCCTCTGGAGGGCTGGGCCTCTGTCCTCACTGCTGCGGCTGAGGGAGGGCAGACTCTGGTGCAGGGCAGGACCAAGGCAGAGGCTGCCAGTGGGAGGGAGGGGCCTTCCCAGCCAGGCCTCTGTCTGACTGATGCCAGTGTTGGGTCAGGCGATGACAGACTTCCTGCTGAGCCCTTTGGAATGTTTGGAACTCAGCAATGACAGTCCAGAAGTTTCTGTTTCCCTGGAAGGCTCTGGTGTGAGAGGAAAGTTCTAGATAAAGACTCGAAGTTTTGTTTTGGTTTGTTTTGGTTCTCCTACCCTGCCTTTCCTACTCTGGGGCCTTCACATAGGAGAAGGTGGGGACAACGGCTCTGAGACGCTTGGCTATCCTCACCAGCCTGCCCACTTCCCGTCCTGTATCTTGCTCTGGGTTTAAGAAAAGCAGCCCGTGGCTCAGGCTGCACAGACTGCAAGGCGCGCCCATCTCCATGGCCCCCGCTGAAAATACCTGTCTCTAGTTTTCAGTTATGTGCAAAGCATCCCTTCCATTCTACAGAGGAGGAAACTGGGGCCCAGAGAGATGGTTTACCCTGGCCTCGGAACTAACAGAGTTGGTTCCCAAACCCACATCTTCAGCCTCTTCAGCTTTGTTCCGCCCTTCGGCTCCTGATAACGCCTGAAGGGTGTGTGTGTGTGTGTGTGTGTCTGTGTCTGTGTCTGTGTGTGTGTGTGTGTATGTGTGTATGTGTATGTATGTGTGTTTATGTGTGTGTATATGTGTATGTGTATTTGTGTGTGTGTGTGTATGTGTATGTATGTGTGTATGTGTATGTGTATTTGTGTGTGTGTATGTGTGTGTATGTGTGTGTATGTGTGTGTTTGTGTGTGTATGTGTGTGTATATGTGTATGTGTGTGTGTTTATGTGTGTGTGTATGTGTGTGTGTTTATGTGTGTGTATGTGTGTATGTGTATGTATGTGTGTTTGTGTGTGTGTATGTGTATGTATGTGTATGTGTGTGTGTTTATGTGTGTGTGTGTATGTGTGTATGTGTATGTATGTGTGTTTGTGTGTGTGTGTGTGTGTGTGTGTGTGTGTGTGTGTGTGTGTGTGTATGAGACAGGAAACAGGGAAGCAGACTGGCTTTGCTGTGTGGAAGATGGACCCGCCTCCCTCTCCCCTGCTTGCTTTTGCTGGAATCACTCCTTCCCCTCTGTCCAGCTGCTTTTCGTAAGGGGAGATAATTATAGCAGCCACTCTCCGGGGTTGACTTGTGACTGAGAAGAGCTTGTCATCCGTTAAGTGCCCGGGGTACCGTGAGCAGAAAACACTGTGCAAACCACAGCTCCTGTTGAGTCGCTGTCACGGCTTGAAGGTGACATGTCCCCACAGGCTCGCGTGTGGACACTTGGTCTCCAGCCTATGGCAAGTTGTGGACCTTTGGGGTGTCGGACTTGCTTGGTACACATAGGTCACTAGAGCAGGCTGTTGAAGGCCATAGCCTGGCCATTTGTCTAGTTCCCTCTCCACTTCCTGATCCTCCAGACAAGCTGCTGCCCTTGGCAACTGTTTCTTTCAGGTGTGTTACAACCTTCCTCTGTGATGGAGCAGAGGTTGCTATGGTGACCAGTAGACCACCCCCCATAGCCCCATAGTCATAGCAATGAAATCAACACACACATACACACACAGACACACAGACACACACACGGGGGGTGGGGGGGCTCTGCTGTTCATTGGTGAGGAGGAGGGTTCACCAGTCCCCAACCTGGGGATTCCCTCCCTCCCTCCTGCCTCCATGGAGTTCATAGGAGAAAGAAGAGAAGCTGAAGGCAAAGCTCCACGACGCAGCTCTTGTGAGGTCATCCCTCAGGGATGTGGGACTTTTGGGTGACACAGCTCTTTCTGAGTCACCCGTGGCCTGTAAGTCACACTTCACGGTACTCCTAGAAGGAAGTCTACATGGCCTACTTCTTGGTTTTTCGAGACAGCATTTCTCTGTGGAGCCCTGGCTGACCTGGAACTCACTCTGTAGCCCAGGCTGACCTCAGACTTAGAAATCCACCTGCCTCTGTCTCCCGAGTGCTGGGGTTCAAGGCATTCAACAACACGTCCAGCTGGAACTCTGTATCTAACACGTCAGTGGCCCCGCCTCTGCTCACATATCCCCGGGAACAGCAACCCAGCAGCCACCCCAGGAGCTCCTGCCGCCTCCGGCCGAGCCGCATCAGCAGCCATGTCTTCTCCATGAGGTTGTGTAGCCCACATCACGCTCTCTCCCTTTGAGTCCCTCCTGCCATGCATTTTGTCACAGTAAGGGACACAGTCACAGGTCCTGACAGTGAGTCCTTGTGCAGCTCGCAGCACCCAGGTCCTGCCTAGCCTGCTTCCCACAGCACCTGGCCCTGTACCCTCGCTGGCTTCTGGGAGAATCCTAAGACCCAGTGTGCTTCTGTGGAGGCTGTTCCTAAAATGTCACATCTCCTCTAGACAGAAGTGACCCATGAAGAGCCTACAGCATCCTCGGACACATCAATACAACCCATACATCTGTAAGAGAGACACAGAGGCCCGGAGAGGATCAGAGGCTTGCTCAAGCTCACCAGCAAGGGCCGGTGGAAGCTGACCCTGAGTTCTTCCCACCTTGACACATAGTTCCTCCACCCTCTCCCCTGAAAGCCCAGACATATGGGTGTTTAAGGGATATACCCAGGATGGGAAATTCATGCCTGAGGAAATCCATAAGGAAGGCCAAATGTTGTGGGTCCTGAGTCCACAGAGCAGTGTGAATTTCACAAAGCCATAGATAGTGGTGGCCATGGATCAGGAGACTGTGCCTTGTAGGATAAAAGACAAACAGTTGAGAAGAGTCTGTCTCTAGGAGCCTGGGTCCAGCTCCCACAACTGCACTTGACAGGTATAGGTGTGGTTTAAATGAGAACACCTCCCCCATAGGCTCCTATGTTTGAATTCTTGGTCCTTGGTGGAACTGTTTGAGAAGGATTGGGAGGTGTGGCCTTGGTAAAGGAGGTGTGTCACTAGAGGTGGGCTTTGAGGTTTCAAAAGACTTGTGCCATCCCCAGTATCTCTCTCTGTCTCCTACTTGTGGATCAAGTTGTGAGCTCCCCAAGCCTCTGCTCTGCCATCATGGACTCGAACCCTCTGAAGCTATAAACCCAATTAAACACTTGCCTTGGTCATAGTGTTTATCACAGCAATAGAAAAGTGAGTAAGTAGCCGGGCGGTGGTGGCGCACGCCTTTAATCCCAGCACTCGGGAGGCAGAGGCAGGCGGATCTCTGTGAGTTCGAGGCCAGCCTGGGCTACCAAGTCAGTTCCAGGAAAAGGCGCAAAGCTACACAGAGAAACCCTGTCTCGAAAAAAACAAAAACAAAAACAAACAAAAAAAAAAAAGTGAGTAAGACACAGAGTGAGGCCCTGCAAGTTCCAGCTACAGCCATCGGGGGTTCAGGGTGGCTGGAGCTTGAAGCATCGGGTCACATCACATTCCCCATCAAGAGCAGAGAACAGTGAGTTAATGTGGGCATGCTGGAGCTCAGCTGCCTCTCTCTCCATTTACAGGGCCCAGATCCTTCCCACAATGAAGATGGGTCTTTCCATTTCAATTAGTGTAATCAAGAGAGCCTGCTTGTGAGGAAACTGAGCTTCCTGAAAGAAGCTGTGTGAGTGGGCCATCTTAGAATGGGTGCCCAGCCCCAGTCAGGCCTTGAGACTAACCCTAAACACCTTAATAGCATTTTACTATGAACCCATCAGAGACCCTAGCCACCACCATTGATCTAGACCACTTCCAATCTCCAAACTTGAATTGTGTGTATCATGTCTTTTTTTTTTCTTTTAATGGTTTTTGGTTGATGCGCGATCCTAATTAATCTTATTAAATAAAAACCCAGAGTCAAATATTAGGGTGAAAGCTGAGAGATCAGAGAAGCAGAGCAGCAGCCACCAGAGAATTCTTACCTCTAGGAATCCTCAGACCAAATGGGTGTGTATGTTGGGGGGTGGGGAATCTGTCTCCACCTCCCATGTGCTGGAATCAAAGGCATGAGTCTCCCAAGTGCTGGGGTTAAAGATGTGCACCACCACCACCGCAGGGCTCTGCTTCTCTTTTAGACTGGTTCAATCTCATGTAGCCCAGGGTGGCCTTGAACTCTTGATCTTCCTGCTTCTTTCTCCCAAGTGCTGAGATTAAAGGTGTGTGCCACCACTGCCTGGCCTCTATGGTTAACTAGTGGCTAGCTCTGTCCTCTGATCTCCAAGCAAACTTTATTTGTCAGAATACAAACAAAATGTCATACAACACTGGTTTTTCTAGACAGAATTTCTCTGTGTAGTTTTGGTGCCTGTCCTGGATCTCGATCTTTAGAACAGGCTAGCCTTGAACTCACAGAGATCCACCTGCCTCAGCCTCCCAAGTGCTGGGATTAAAGGTGTGTACCACCACTGCCTGGCTGCAGTCACTTCATTTTGAGGCAGGATAGACACACAAAGAAAAGGACCACAGGAGGGAAAGACATCTCTTACTTTACATTGAAGTCAAGATTCCATAACAATTACCATTTGCTATGAAGGCTGCTTGTGTATACATGATGTTCCTTTTATGTAGAGGCAGTTAAAAGTAGAATGTGAAAATGTGGGGCTGGAGAGATGGTTCAGCCAGCAGTAAAGAGCACTGGCTGTTCTTCCACAAGACCCAGGTTCAATTCCCAACACCCACATGGCAGCTCACAACTGCCTGTAATTCCAGTTCCAGGAGATCTGACACTCTTGAAGCATGCACATGGTGCATAGACATACATGCAGGGAAAAACCCCATGCACATTCAAAAAAGCTGTTAAAATGGCAATGAACCCTGTGTAATGCCTAAGCATCTATGGCCTGACTGCCTTTCCAGAAGCAAACCTGAAATATTCTAGGAATCTCGACACCATAAACTCAGGGTAAAATGAAAACATGTCTTAACTTCCTTGCCCAACCCTGTGACCTATGATAACACCTAAATCATCATCCTTCTCAGAGTACTTCAAAACCCGCCCTGTCATCTTTAAGACTCTTACCAAACGTCTAAGACTTCATAAGCCACCCCAGATCATGTATACTCAGCCACTGGAAGCCCTCACGGCACTCTTGGTATGTTCTATCACTTTGCCAACACCTCTCTCTATCTCCCTCTCTCTCTTCTCTCTCAACTCTGGGGTTAGATCTATGTTAAAATCTTTTCTTAGCCGGGCACCTTTAATCCCAGCACTCAGGAGGCAGAGCCAGGTGGATCTCTGTGAGTTTGAGGCCAGCCTGGTCTACAGAGTGAGTTCCAGAAAAGGCGCAAAGCCACACAGAGAAGCCTTGTCTCGAAAAACAAAAAAAAAAAAAACAAAAAATCTTTTCTTGGGGGCTGAAAAGATGGATCAGCAGTTAAGAGCACTGGCTGCTCTTCCAGAGAACCTGGGTTCAATTTCCAGCACCCACATGGGAATTCAGAACTGTCTATAGCTCTAGTTCCAGGGGATCTGACACATTCACAGACATATAATGTCTAATAAATGCATGTAAAAATAATGCACATAAAAATAAAAGATTTAAAAAAACTTTTCTTGGATGCTGGGAGGCAGCTCAGCATGCATGAAGCCCTGGGTTCAAGATCCCACAACACATCTGCCAGTCATGGTAGCACATGTTTATAATCCCGATACACAGGAAGACTGAAGTTGATGATTCCCAAGCATTGGAGGCTAACCTGAGCTATAATCAGACCCTGCCTCAAAAAGACAAATGGGCCCAACATGGTGGCACACACCTTTAATCCTGGCACTCAGGAGGCAGAGGCAGAATGGTCTTTGGAGACCAGCCTGGTCTATACGGCAAGTTCCGGGATAGTCAGGGCTACATAATGAGACCCTGTCTCCAAAAACAAAATAAAACAAACCCAAAACAAAAAGATAAACAGCAAGTGAACAGTTGCCATGGAAACCTTACCACCCGAGTTCAACCCACAGATCTCACCTAAAGGGGGAAGAATTGACTGCGTGAAATTGGTCTCTGACCTCCATGTGTGCACTGTGGCACACATAAATGCACATCTACACAGCTATGCTCGTGTAAATGCACACAACAACAACAACAACACCTGCCAGACATGGTGGCACATGCCTTAAGTAATCCAGCTCTTGGGAGGCAGAGGCATGCAAGATATCAGAGAGTTGAAGGACAGCCGGGTTTACAAGCTGAGTTCCTGGCTATCCAAGACTACATAGTGAAACCATGTCTCTGAAAAACCAAAAATTAGGGCTGGAGAGATGGCTCAGAGGTTAAGAGCACCGACTGCTCTTCCAAAGGTCCTGAGTTCAATTCCCAGCACCCACATGGTAGCTCACAACCATCTGTAATGAGATCTGGTGCCCTCTTCTATATACATAATAAATAAATCTTTAAAAAACCCAAAAACTCGGGGCTGGTGTGATTGACGGCTCAGTGGTTGATAGCAATGACTGTTCTCCCAGAGGACTGGGGTTTACTCCCCAGCACCCACATATAGCCATCTACATACAACTCCTGTCCCAAGTGATCCAATGGCCTCTGAGGCAATGGACACCGGAAGTACAAATACATACTCATTCAAGCCAAACACTCCTCCCTCTTCTTCTCTCTGTCTCTGTCTCTGTCTCTGTCTGTCTGTCTGTCTGTCTGTCTCTCTCTCTCTCTCTCTCACACACACACACACACACACACACACACACACACACACACACACACAACTTTAGAGGTCAAGGCAGACAGGTCTCTACGAAAACAGCAACAAATAAACTGAGGATGCTTTGGGCAGCCTGTGAGACTGTCCCTGGCCTCGGTGACCTCCGAAGAGCTGGCAGCCTGAACCCGCCCAGGCAGGGAGATTTTTCACACACCCACAAATAACCATTAGCACCACAGACTCTAGGCCCTGTGTCCCTCTCTCTGCTGACTTCACCCTCCGGCTGTCTTTCCTCAGCACACCATCCTGGGAAGGGTGTGGAACCTCCAGCAGCCCCTGCAGAAGTCAGAGGTGCTCCTCTGTCCACACAGCCCTCCCGGGGCCTCTCTGCAAATCGCAGGTTCTGTTGTCCGCAGAGTCCAATCCTGTGACTTAGGGAAAGAGGTGCCTTGCTGGGTGTAAGCCCCCAGAGCCAGCGCTGAACCTGGGCTACCATCTCTCAATTTCACGAGACTCCCATAGAGTCAAATATATGGCTGTGGGTGAGATGAGGCAGATGTCGGCAAGCATATGACAGCCGTGTGTGGTAGAGATGGCAGAACCCCCTGAGACAGGATGCTTCCTGCCACCCAATGTGGCAGGAACCAGGGCTTAGAGGGAGAGGTGGGCTCTGGATTTGATAGACAGAACCCAAATCCGCTCAGTGAACGCCTCAAGACGTAGCGAGTTCCCCCAGCACGGAGGTATGGACTGACGAGGACTGGGAGAGCGGAGGACAGTGACGAATTCTAGGAGCTCAGGCTGGGCCGAGGCGGCAAGAGTTCAAGAGCCGGTTCACCTGGAAGCCCACGGAGACCTTCTGAGCAGTGGAGGGCTTCCTGCTTCCAGGACAAAGACAGGGGGTGAGGGGGCAGGGAAACGGAGAAGAGCCGTGTGTGTGTGTGTGTGTGTGTGTGTGTGTGTGTGTGTGTGTGTGTGTGTGTACCCATGCTTGTGTGCATGGGTGGGTGGGTGCAGCCTCATCATTTGAGAGGCAGGGATTGAGTTCAAGGTCATTCTTTGCTGCACAGCAAGCTTAAGGTCAGCCTGGGTTACAGAAGACCCTGCCGAAAATAATAACACTAAAAAGGAAAGCTAATGGAGTACAGGAGGCTTAGGACCAACTCCCATAGGGTGTTAGCTCCCCCTGTGATCAAGCAGGGGCTAGGCGCCACCCAGTGGACGAATCTGAGAGAACAGCTGAGACCAGGAAACGTTTGAAAAGCATCTGCACCTGTCAGATGGTGCCAAAGGAATTTGGGGATTTGCTTTGTTGAAATTTGCCAATTAATAATGGAATACTTTTTTTTGAGACAGGATATCACCCATATTGCTTCGACTGGCCTGGAACTTGCTATGTAGATCAGGCTGGGCTGGAATATATTCTCAGTAAATGAATGGCCTTGATGTACAGTGTGCATGTCTCACCTTGTGCTTTATGCTAACGACTTATTACTTGCTGTTTAATTTCTGTTTTTCACTATGAAAATTAAGCTAAACAAAAATGCAAATTCCAGTAATTTCTGTGTCCAAATGGGTCATGAAGTTTAAAGACAACTGGAAACAACGCCCTCAGTCCGAGATCTGCTACCATCACAGGGACCGGTGGTGATGGTTCCAGGTGAGAGGAGACCCTTGAAGATGAGCACAGCAGAAGATGGCCACTGGACATTGACCACGATCAAGGGAGAGCAATCGTTTGCCAGAGGAGCAGTTGCTGAGCAAACTCAGCATGGAGTTTCTCACTTAGCATTCGGAGCAAACAGGACAGGTGAAAACCTTCGTAAGTGGGTGCTTTGTGAGCTGACTAGATATCTAAAAATTGTCCTTTAGAACTGCCAATCTCGGGGCTGGAGAGATGGCTCAGAGGTTAAGAGCACTGGCTGTTCTTCCAGAGGTCCTGAGTTCAATTCTCAGCAACCACATGGTGGCTCACAACCATCTGTAATGAGATCTGGTGCCCTCTTCTGGCCTGCAGGCGTACATGCAGGCATAACATTGCATACAACATAATAAATAAATAAATCTTAAAAACAAAATTAAAAAAAAAAACCTGCTAATCTCAAAAGGCCATGGTGTGCATCTTTAATCCCAGCACTCAGGAGGCAGAGGCAGGTGGATCTCTGTGAGTTCAAGGCCAGCCTGGTCTACAAATTGAGGTTCAGGACAGCCAAGGCAAAAACCCTGTCTCAGAAAAACAAAACACACACACACACACACACACACACACACACACACACACACACACACACTAACAAATAATGTTTTAAACTGTAAAGAAAGTAGATGGTATATGACAAGCAGCAATGAGCAGCTTACTGCTTGCCAAGAGGCTCCAAAGTACTTCCCGAAGCCAAACTTGCACCAAAAAAAATGTCTCAGGCACTATTTGGAGTCTGCTCTCATTCTGCAGGGAAGTATGCTCCACGAGACCCGCTGCACCCGGCACTGAACAACAGAAAGGGCCCGGTCCTCCACATCAACTGTTATGCAGCCAATGCTGAAGTTGATCCAATTGGTCTTTTTTTTGTTTTGTTTTTTGTTTTTTGGTTTTTCGAGACAGGGCTTCTCTGTGTAGCCCTGGCTGTCCTGGAACTCGCTCTGTAGACCAGGCTGGCCTCGAACTCACAGAGATCCCGCCTGGCTCTGCCTCCCGAGTGCTTGGATTAAAGGCGTGCGCCACAACTGCCTGGCGATCCAATTGGTCTTAGCCTACTCCCTCACCCGACCCCTTGCCAACTGACTACTTCTAGCATCTCAACTTTTTGTAGAGAAAATGCTTCCACAGCAGGCGGGAAGCAGAAAGCACGTCCCAAAGGGCCTGTCAAATCCTGAATCATGGCTTTTTCCTATAAACATAGGCATAAACAGACTTAGTTTGTCCTTGGCAAACGAAACAACAAAAAAAAAGGGGGTTGGTTGTAATGTATTTTGATTAAGATTCATTCGAAGCCGGGCAGTGGTGGTGCACGCCTTTAATCCAAGCACTCGGGAGGCAGAGCCAGGCAGATCTCTGTGAGTTCGAGGCCAGCTTGGTCTACAGAGCAAGATCTTGGACAACCAGGGCTACACAGAGGAAACCCTGTCTGGAAAAAAACAAAAAATAAACCAAAGATTCATTTGAAATTTGTTATTTATTTATTTTGGGTTTTCCAGACAGGATTTCTGTGTTGTTTTGGTGCCTGTCCTGAATCTCGCTCTGTAGACCAGGCTGGCCTCGAACTCAGAGATCTGCCTGGCTCTGCCTCCCGAGTGCTGGGATTAAAGGCATGTGCCGCCGCCACCACCACCCGGCACTTGAAATTTATTACAATGTAAAACTCAGAGTTCTAACTGCAGTTCCTCTTGTGCCAACCTCCAGAAGCAGAGGAGTGCAAGGCAGGTACTGGACTGGCTGGGGAATCTGCCTCAGCAGTCAAAACTGCCTCATGAATAGCAGCACTACACAGAATGAAACCTGAAGGTCTTCTGTTCTGGCCTGGCGCCTGCTTTGCAGCCCGGGGTGGCTTTGAACACACAGAGATCTATTGCCTCTGCCTCCTAAGTGCTGGTATCATAGCTATAAGCCTGTTTTTTTCACACACACACACACACACACACACACACACACACACACACACGACATAACTTTATTTTTTTTGGGGGGGAGGTTCAAGACAGGGTGTCTCTGTGTAGCCCTGGCTGTCCTGAACTGTAGACTAGGCCTGACCCACAACTCAGAGATGCACCTGCTCCCTCCTGAGTGCTGGGATTACAGGTATGTGCCACCACTCCTGGATAACTTTATATTTTGATACAGGTTCTTGTTAAGCAGGCCAGGCTGCTTCCAAGCTGGTAATCCTCCTGCTTCTGTGTGCAAATCCATCGTGAATGACATCAGTTTACCAGTCTCCCTGAGACATTCTCATCCTTTTGTACGTTGTACTTCGCCCCAGGTCCACCCCCACCAACCCCTCCATTTCCACATTTTGCCTCTGAACTATTTTTACTATTATCCACAGCACCACATGGTCTGCTAGGTGTGGGGTGGCAAGTCCCGAAGTTACCAGTACCTAATATTTGACAAACACTATCAAACCTTTAATGACAGTGCACAGCCTTTTAAATATGCTAACCCATCCTGGCCCAGTTAGCAGCAAAGGAATCTGAGACACTAGCTACGCCCCACGGCTCCGTGCTGCCGCATCCCACCACAGCTGCCAACCTCACCCCTGCATCTGAGCCTTACCCAGGGCAGGTCCTGCCCACTGAATCCTTACAGAGCCCTGAGGTGACCATCATGGCTACCATCTCATAGGAAGTTGTTTTGTAATGGCTGTAAAAACCACGTTGGCAGGGCTGCAACTGCGTTTTGTGTGGTCTAAGTGTACCCTGGAACACCTATGGAAGAGGCCAGATGTTGGGTCTCTTCCTCAGTCTCTTGCCACAGCTGTATTCTTTGAGACAAGATCTCACAATGAACCTACAGCTCATCAATTGACTGGCCTCACTGGCCAGAAATTCTGTTGGTCTTATCTCCCAGTACTGGGATTTCCAGCACATGCTGCCATGTTTATAGCTGTATGGGGATGCTGGGGATTTGAACTCAGGTCTTCACACTTGCTCATCACCCGCTCTGCTGTCTCCTCAGCCTCACCTCCACTTTTTAACTTTGCATAGTTCAAGCAGATTTCCCTTGATGTTTAACAAACTCATGTTGTACTTTAAAAATTTTTTTTTAGGGCTGGAGAGATAGCTCAGAGGTTAAGAGCACTGGCTGCTCTTCCAGAGGTCCTGAGTTCAAGTCCCAGCAACCACATGGTGGCTCACAACCATCTGTAATGAGATCTGGTGCCCTCTTCTGGCCTGCAGGCATACATGCAGGCAGAACATTGTATACATAATAAATAAATAAATAAATAATCTTAAAAAAAATTTTTTTATATGTAGGGTATTCAGTTCATCTATTTTTTCCCCCTCAGATCCTGACACCCAGCAATCACGCAAATGAAATGTATACTATTCCTGTAATCCTAAGCAGTTGGGAGACCAAGGCCAGCCTGGGCTACATAAAAAAGGAGGTGGAGATGGGTAGTGATGCAGCTGTTGAGTTTTCACAGCATGCACGAGGCCCTTAGACCATCAGCACAGGAAAAGTGGGCGCATCTGTCAGCACTTAGAAAATGAAGGTAAGAGCCTCCTGAACTCACCATCAGCCTGGGATACACGAGGTCATACCTCAAAAAGGGAGAAAAGTATCAGGAATGGGGGCACACACCTTTAATTCTTCCAGCACTCAAAAGGCAGAAGGAGGTGGATCTGTTGTAAGTTCAAGTCCAGATTGATCTACAAGAGAGTTCTAGGTCAGCCAGGGCTACAGTGAGACCCTGTCTGGAGACCCTCACTGGACTCAGAGGTCAAGAGCATACCGCTCTTGCAGAACTTCAGTTCCCAGCACCCACATTGGAAAGGTCACAGTGCCTTGGGTCTAACTTCACAGGATCCATTCCATGCCCTCTTATAGCCTCCTTGGGTCACACATACACATAACTAAAAATAAGACAGGACTCTAGCTTACTTCTGTGTTGTGATACAAGACCAAAAACAAGTTCTTGGGAGGAAAATGGTTTGTCTTACAGAAACCAGAGCAGGAACTTAGAAACCTTGAAGGAATGTTTCTAACAGGCTTGCTCAGCTAGCTTTCACTTTTCAAACTTAATAAAAATTACCTGCCTCTGCCTCCCAAGTGCTGGGATTAAAAAGGCATGTGCCACCACATCCAGTTCTCAGCTGATTTTCTTTCTTTCTTTTTGGTTTTTCGAGACAGGGTTTCTCTGTGTGGCTTTGGAGCCTGTCCCGGATCTCACTCTGTAGCCCAGTCTGGCCCTGAACTCACAGAGATCCATCTGCCTTTGCCTCCTGAGTGCTGGGATTAAGGGCGTGCGCCGCCGCCGCCCTACTCGGCTGGCTTTAACAGCCTAAACCTGCAGCAGGCTGAGCCTTCCAACGATTAGTAACTGAAAATATGGTTCACAGACATGGCCGCAGGCCAACTTGATTGAAGGCAATTATTCAGCTAAGGTTCCCTCTTTCCAGGCGATTCCTAAGACTGTGTCAAGTTGACAGCTGAAACTATGACATGTGATCCCTTGTCTATGTTGGCACATGAACAGGTCACTTTAAATTTTTATTTGTATTTTTTATGTATGAGTGCTCTGCATGTATACCTGCAGGCCAGAGGAGGGCACAGATCCCAATTGTGAGCCACCATGTGGTTGCTGGGAATTAAACTCAGGACCTCAGCAAGTGTCTTGACTGCTGAGCCGTCTCTCCCGAAGCCCTGAACCCATCACTTTAAACCCCAACTTTTCCTTTGTCCCCAAGATCTCATGTTAACCTGAACTTGATTCTTCAGCACACACCTTCCAAGCACTGGAAGTGAACCCGGGGCGTTGTGCATGTTAGGTAAACACACTCTGAATGCCCAGCCCTCCTTAAAAAAAATAAAAATCTTTAAAAATGAACAAAAAATGCTCTAATTTGACAGTCTCGTACGTGTAAAAAAAAAAATCTTCATTATACCCACTCTAGTCCCTTCCCACCTCATTTCCTTATTACTTTAATTGAGTCCCATTGTGCTCTCTGCTGAAATGCTGACTCATCTGGCTGGCTACAGAAAGTTCAAGAATGCAACAGCAAGACCCGTTTCAAAGGAAACTAGAGACAAGGCTCAGAAAGACAACCCTCCTGCCGTTTCCCGAGTGCTGGGATCATAGCTATGTGCTAACACACCCAGCTCCATCTTTGAGACAGAGTGTCATGTAGCCTGGGCTAGCCTCTAAACAACCTGACCTCACTGTGTAGCCAAAGACTGCTGTTTGTCTGGTTTCAGTTGGGTAATGTGGAGTCACTGCTAAGAACAGCTAAAGGGGAGACTGAAAACTCATAAGCTGCAGGAGTCGTCAGAAATCCTCCACTGGCGTTCACTGCGTGTTCACACTGGGAGTCAACCTCCAGCAGTTGAACACTGCTTCTCCCGTGTCATCCAAGTTTCCTTTCCACGTTAACACACTCGAGAACCTGGGCAGTTAGTTCTGCACTTGTGAGACTCCACTCTTCCGGGGTATGGAGTCCTGCAGGGCGATCTTCCTTTAGTACCTTCTTCCTTGTTAGCCCCCCACCCCCATACACCATGTAGAACCAGCCCATCACTACCAAGGTCTTAACTGTTTGTGTCTTTTGGATAAAAGCCAAAAATAACAAAAACCTTTAAGTTATCTTGAAATAAGACGTGTGCATTTTGTGTTTCTGTTTCAACTGTCAGAAATTACTATCAAATTTACCCATGGGTCCAAATACACAGCTCAGACTCCTGGTGCCCAAGTTCTCACCTTCACATACACAGGCTGCTCCAAGTTCCCTTCTGGGGTGTGCCAGGCTCCCTCCACACTCGAGTGCAATGATACTGTGCTCTCCACTTCAACTAGATTCTGCTTTTGCTGGATCTGCCTCACCTGCTTTCCATGTTCAGAGAACTCCCCATACTTCCCCTCCTAGCACTCTTTGCAGTTAATTATTAAAGTAAAAAGGGAAAGTCCTGTTTCATCATTTTATCTTCCCTGAACACCAGCTCTACCAAGAAGTTAAGAGTTGTTTTGTAGTACCCAGGAAAGTGAATAAAAGTGAGTGGCAACGTTCTTAAATTTAGAAATTTATTCTGTTTAATCCACAAGCTTTATATAGCTTTAGTTAAAAAATAAAATAAAATAAAACAAGTGAAACCAAGACACTATGTCCAAGTCCAGGCCCTCCCAGCCTGCCAATGCAAGAGCTCTTCAGTTGTGTGTACCAATTCGAAGAGTAGGGAAAAAATATGGATGGGAGCCACGAAGTTTCATAAAACAAATTTATCTAACTGAAGGGTTCTTGCTGGGTCAGATAAACTGCCTTTACAAAAGAGAGGGGGGGGAACGAAGGGGGAGAAGGAAAACAAACCAACCCAAAGAGGACAAAATCCCAGAGTTCTAAATCAACGTATGAGCCTGTCATGCACAGACAGACTCTTGGGCATCCGTGAGCAGTGCCGCCCTGCTCTCCAGAGCTGGAACCCCGAGGTGTCAGCAGAGACTCCACAGAACAGGAGTGTTGGCGGCATTAAAACACTCACTCAGACCTTTGTCCTTCAACAGTGGTCTCACTCTGGGCAAGCTCACGAACCTATCCAAGGCTGAAAGCATAATGTACATGGGTGCTCAAATTGAAGAGAAAGGAGAAGAAGAAAAAGGTGGGGGTGAGGGAAACCAAACTAACTCTGGGGAGAGGCAAGGGCGTTTAAAGGAACCACAACGTCAACAATATTTAAACGCCCTTAAAAAAAAAGTTGTTGTTGTTTTTTTTTGGCTTAAAATATTTCGCTCTAAATGTCAATGGAAGAATGTCACTAATACACCATGGACGCCTTTGTAATGTAAATCCATGCCCCTTTTTTTAAAACATGGTGAACTTCAACCTAGCAATTATTACAACAAATGTTATAGTCTAAAGCTCAAACACATTTTAGCAATTTTGAAATTGAATTGAGTACAAACCAAATCAAATTTACAACGTAACAAACATGTCCACCTAGGACTGTGGGGACACTTGAGCCTTCCGCATGGACCGCAGGGCCTTCTCCCTCAGGTGCCTTTCTAGGTCATCAAGGTTGTCCTCAGCTTCACTTTCAGTCTCCTGGAGACAAAGCACATGGGGCAGAGGGTAAGTCTGAGACACAGCAGGACAGGCCGAATCCAGACCAGAACCAACTGCGACAACAACACAGACTGCACACCCGAGACCCACCCACCCGAAATCAGGCCTTCTGAGACAGTCTCTTTGTCCCTGGGCTCCTTTACAACTTGTTAAGGAGCTAAGAATGACCCTGAGCTTCTGATCAGCCTCCCAAGTGCTGGGATTACAAGCACCATACTACCACACCCAGTTTATCTGGCACTAGGGGAGTCACATCCAGTGCCTTGAGCATGTTAAGCAAGGCCCCCACAAACTGAGTTACACCCCTATGCTTGCTATGCAAGTATAAGAACAGGCAGCAGTGTACTGGCAACCCCAAGTGCTGAGGAGGGGGTCTAGGTGTGGTCCAGTCTATCTAGTGAACTCCAGGCTAGACAGCTTGGAGCTTGCCACCAACCCCGAAGACTTGTGTTCAATCCTAAGGACTCCAGATGGTGGAAGGCTAGAATTAACCCTGCAAATTGTCCTGACACAGGTAAAGTGCAACAAGGAAGGAAGGGAGGGAGGGAGGGAGGGAAGGAGGGAGGGAGGGAGGGAGGAAGGAAGGAAGGAAGGAAGGAAGGAAGGAAGGAAGGAAGGAAGGAAGGAACTAATGGCTTCTACAGGCACACTGATAGGCGATATCAGTTACTTGGGAGGCCCCCCACTTTTTTCCATTATGTGAATTTTTTTGGTTGCATTTAGTGAGTGTCTGGGGGTGTGGCTCAGTGGTAGCACCCATGCCTAACACACAACAAAAAGCCCTGTGCTCTTGTCCCCAGCACTGCTCGGAAAGTAGTTTTAAAAAATTCAAAGCATTCCATCATTAAGCTTTTGGGAAGTCGTTTGCCCTCCTCTCCTTGTTCCTAGCGGGTCAACAGGACACCTTAGCACATGAGGAACAGAGGACAGGCCCGTGAATACCTTCCTGGGCTCGGGTGCTGCCGCAGGCTCTTCCTGTGCTGATGTGGTGGTGGCAGCAGAAGCAGCTGCAGGGGCTGCAGGAGCTGCAGTGGGTGCAGCCACAGCCTTCTCCTTCTTGTGTTTTTTGTGCTTCTTGTGTTTCTTATCCTTTTTGTGTTTCTTGTCCTTCTTCTTCTTCTTCTTCTTCCCACCTCCTTCTTGATCAGAATTCTAGAAACCCAGAAAGACACAGCGAGGTAATCGATCTGATTACAATCCTGTTTTATGTCCTCAAGGGACTCTTAAATACACGTTTCACAGAAGTGCAGAGACAATTGCCCCCAACGAAGGCATTCTCAGGAGGTGAAGCGCACACAGCCGGCCTGCCCACGAACCAGCACGAAAGAGCCTCGACACTGACTCACTGGTACAGTTTCCCTACTAACTCTAAGCCAGGTTTCCAACTTCAGGATGTGAATGGGGTGCCAACAGCTGGAGTCATGGGCCAACCATGAGCTGCCTTCCAGCTCCTGACCCGAGCATTAAATGAGGGGCAATTTTAGAAACCTCTGACAATGCTTGGCTAACACATAGCAGGATTTCAGTATGTGGTGCCGGCTGAGTCCAAAAAATGCCAGGACAAATCCTGAACTACACCCTTTTAAAGTGGGAGTGGTCTGCTTTACTCTGCTGCAGAGATGTTCCATGTACAGGAGTTGGTCCTCTCCTACCACATGGGTCCTAGGGATTGAACTCAGGTTTTCAGGCTTGGAGGCAGGTACTTGTATCCACCAAGCCATCTTCCTTATTAGCCCAGATGTTCCATTTACAACAGGGCTGCATCTTCATAAGCCCTCTAAGTTATACCCCATCTAAGTCAGTTACATCGCTGAACACCACAGCTTAGTCAAACTGCCTTCAGCATGCACACTGGCCTACAGCTAGGCAGTCATCTAACCCAAAGCTGACTGTAAGATGTTGAATGGCTCATGCAATTCATTGAATATCAGTCAATAACAGTACTTTTTGCTACTCACTAACCTAGAAAAGAGGATCAAAATCTAAATTCAAAGTATGGTTTCTATTGAACAAAAATCACTTTCATACCACAGAATCAAAGATTATTTAACCGAATCAGCATACAACAGAAGAC
Source organism: Peromyscus californicus insignis (assembly GCF_007827085.1). Taxonomy (NCBI): domain Eukaryota; kingdom Metazoa; phylum Chordata; class Mammalia; order Rodentia; family Cricetidae; genus Peromyscus; species Peromyscus californicus. Next base: position 19,124,918 of record NW_026294573.1, on the reverse strand, counting down.
TGTCTTTACACTAAATTTATGTATGAATTCAACTAACTTCTAACTTAATTGTTTTTGAGAGAGGTCTCACTGTGTACCACAGGCTGGCCTTCAACTCCTGATCCTGCTGTGTCCATCAAGTGCTGGAACTATAAGCACCCACTATTATCCCCATTCGATTAATTATAAAGATGCCCAAAACAAGGCACATACACACCCTGGCAGGGGACGGGCTTGGTGTTGGGCTTTTAGCCTTCTTGACTGGTACTGCGGGCGACCAGTTTGTGGAGGGTGACTGAGACTGGACAGGAGATGGAGGTGCTGGAGGCTTTTTAGCTGCTGGCTCAGGAGATCCAGAGACAGATCGGGAAGAGGAAACCCTTCTGACGGACTGAGGGCTTGGTGAGGCGGCCCTAGACAGAGAGGGAAAACAAAACAACACATAGCACTGAGGACAGAGGCTCATACTGCTTTTATGTCACCCAAGTCTTTTACGGGGTCACTCATGCCCGCAACTCTCTACCATTATACTGATGAAGCATCCCACAGGACACTAGTGATAGTTTCTTAGCTTCCTGAAGCCTCTGTATCAGCATTAAATGCTTTTCAGGGTCTGGAGAGACGGCTCAGTGGTTATGAGCACTGGCTGTTCTTCCAGAGAACCAGGGTTCATTTCCTAGCACCCACACGGCTCACAATTAACTACCTTTTCAGAGATTTGACACCTGCTGCTGGCCTCTGTGACACTGTCCACCGGCAGTGTACAGACACATACAGGCAAAACACCCACTGACAAAAAATAATAAAAAGAGGCTGTTTCATCTCAGACTCAGAAGCATATCTCTAAAATACCAGATGTTAAGAACCAAGTAAAGCCCTCTAGCATTTATGCTACAAGGAGCTAGGTTCAAAGTGGAAAAACATGAACAATACCTAAAGTTTGATTGTGTTATTTTGGTTTTTGAGACGGTATCTCTGTGTAGTCTTGGCTGTCCTGGAACTTACACTGTAGACCAAGCTGGCCTTGAGCTCACAGAGATCTGCCTGCCTCTGCTGGGATTAAAGGTGTATACCACCACTGCCCAGCTTTCTTATTTTTATAAGTGTTCAATAGGGAAAGGATTCTACATGTTACAGAACTATGTACTCCTAACAAAAAAGCATTAAATATTTTTACTTTTTAATCTTCTTAGGCTCCGGAGTCCTGGAGACTCTCCTAATAGGCCTAGTACTTGGAGATGGGGACTGCCTTCCTTGGGGTGATGCTGATGTTCCTCTTCGAACAGGGGGAGGACTTGAGGTCTGAGGAGCTCGAGGACGTGGTGAGGGCGAATGCCGTTTGTTTGGTTGTGGTGATCGGGCCTCTCGGGTGGAGCGGCCTGGGGAAGCCCCTTTCCTATGCTTTGAAGATAAGGAGGGTGAACGTCTCTTGGTGACTGGGGGGCTTCTCTGTTTGGGAGGTGGAGAGTGGGAGACCCGGCGCTTTGGTGGTGGAGATGGTGATGCCCTTCGCTTGGGCTGGGGTGGGGGTGAGGCGGTTCTCCTCTTTGGAGGCGGGGAAGGAGAGTATCTCCTCTGGATGGGAGGAGAGTATCTTCTTGGAGAAGGTGAGCGGCGGCGTGGGGGAGGAGAAGGAGTCCTAGAAAAAACATACCATTAAGTTGAAACCAACAGAATCCAGAAATCAAAACCCATTTATTATTATTTGGGTGTGTTCATGCCCACACATTCTGCATGAGTGCAAGTGAGTTGCCACTGCTGAGGTCAGAGCAATCAATTCTCTCCATCCACCTTTATATGGAATCTGGGATCAAACTTGGGTCAGTACACCAGTGTGGCAAGTACTTTCACTCACTCAGCCACCCTGCTAGCCAACCCAGAACTATGAAAATTAAATAAACACAAAGTAACCACTTATAAATATCCTGTAGCTAGCACTATGCCAAGGGATATATTTCAAAGTAAGATGTCCACCACTATACTTGTCAAGAGGGTACCATGTTGTGTTGAATGGAGAAATTTGCAGTTTTCAGAAACAATTTAAATTCACCAGCTCATAGACTTTATATATGGAATCAATTCACTGTTTCATGATAAGAGAACCTCACACTGCTTTGTGGTACTGTGAGTATCAGCTGTTGCCAGGTGATAATAGTCAACAACGGCCAATTGAGAAAGTTTGCTTTACTGAGTTCTATGTGGCAGGGGCTGGAGATGTGGCTCAGCTGCTGGTGCCCAGAACCCACCCAGTAGCTCACCAAGGTTCCTAACACAAATTCAAAGGGATCCACTGCCATTTTCTGGCTTTCACATGCACAAGGTACACACAATGCACATACACACACTCAGACAAAATACGCACACACCAAACTAAAGAAATAGTTTATGTGATGATGTGCTGGCTCCTCTGACCTAGCATCCTAGTTCACTGACTAAGCTCCCAATCCAGTCTTCTTCAAAGGACCACTTTTTAGTGCAAGTTCACGGCCAGACAAAGATATCTCTGAAAGTTCTAACTGGCTTTTCTCTTAAAAGTGAGGAAGTCCTGTTATGTTACCTAGGAATTAAGACTTAACACAACATTCAGGCTAACTTTACAATTTGTGCTTGGGTCTTTCAACCTAAATTCCTGCTCAGATTTACAATAAGCCAATCTTCAGGCAAGGTGGTAGAGTGGAACTGGGCAATTATTTAGTAACTCTAGCTAGGCACAATGGCTCCAATTTGTAACTCCAGTATTTGGGAGGTTTGAGGGCTGAGACAGCCCCAAATCCAAGACACAGTACCTTCGTCGTGGTGGTGGGGTGGGAGATCTGCGCCGCCGAGGAGGAGGGGGAGGAGGAGGGGGAGGAGCTGGAGAAGGAGATCGTCGCCTTCTGGCTGGTGGTGGAGAGGGACTTCTCCTCCTTCTACCACTAAAGCAAGAGTTGATTCTCAGTCAGTGACATTTCTAATCAAAGGCCCAGGAAGCACAATTCCAGCAAATAACCCAGGGAAGAGATGTTACTACTTTATGTTCCAGGGTACTTTCTCAGCCCAGACCCTGGGTAGTAGCCAACATTAGAAACAACAATTAAAAATCAACGTTTCACTTTTGGTCTGGGTAAAACAACACAGCTTTGTGATATTAGCTTCCAAAAGAAGTATTTGGTTATAACATAAATCACCCAACAGAGAAAGTGAAAAATTTCAAAAGACTGACTAGAATACTTTTTTTTTTTTTTTTCTCGTTTTTCGAGACAGGGTTTCTCTGTGTAGCTTTGCGTCTTTCCTGGGACTCACTTGGTAGCCCAGGCTGGCCTCGAACTCACAGAGATCCACCTGGCTCTGCCTCCCGAGTGCTGGGATTAAAGGCGTGCGCCACCACCGCCCAGCCCTAGAATACTTTTTTTTAGTTGGGATACACATATCTGAGACTTATGTGGACCACGTCAGGGTTAAGTTAAGCCAAGTTGTGCTTTGAAAAGGCTTTTCAGGTATTCTGATTCTCTATGAGAAACATTCAGGATGTTAACAGACACCAATGGCTTAAGGCCCACACCTGGAGGCCACTGCTCCACACTGCCCCTCCTCTCCAACACAGCAGAGCACAGGGTCTGCACACACTAGGCGAGCACTCTACCTTTGAGGGGTCTCTCCAACCTTTACCATCTAACTAAAAATACATGTCCAGCACTGACAAGGAACTGGGTATCACACCTAATACCCTAAAGACAAACGACAAAGCTGAGGATGAGGCTGCCCTTGGGGGTAATGTGTTAAAAATACACTCATGAACCAAGTCCACCCCGATTCTGAGTTCTGTAACAGACTTAACTAGAAGCAGCCTCAAAAAGACTCATTTAACTGTGGGCTAAGCCAGCTTGTCACTTTGAGGCAAACTGACATACAATGAGAAAGAAGACAACGCAAACAGTTCCTGGCTCTTTGCCCAGTCAGGACTGATGCTGTGAACCTAGAACTCAGCTTCTAAAGTTTACCAGGCCCCGGCTCCTATTTGAGACTAAATAGAGAAAAGCCAGAAATTCACTACCAGATTTTACTTCCAACCAGATCTGATTTAGATTTGCAGATGATCTGTGATTAGTACTTCATCTTAATATTTTACATAAACACTCAAAATCATGTTTAATTTTACCCTCCCTAAAGTATGATACTGAACTGGGCAGTGGTGGCGGTGGCACATACCTTTAACCCCTAAACTAGGGAGGCAGAGGCAGGCGATTTCTGAGTTCAAGACCAGCCTGGTCTACAGAGGGAGTTTCTGGACAGCCAGGTTTACACAGAGAAACCCTGTCTCAAAACAAGCAAACAAACAACAACAAAAATATGACACTGAGTCATAACTCAAAATAATTTTCTGCCAGATGTGGTGGGGTACCCCCTTTAATCCCAGCTCTCAGGAGACAGAGGCAGGTGCACCTCTATGAGTCCTAGGCCAGCCTGGTCTATATAGTGTTCCAGGACAGTTAGGGGTACATACAAAGATCCTGTCTGAAACAAACCAGCAGAGAATATTCATTTTGTCTTTTGTTGGTTTTCTTTTCTTTTCTTTTTTTTAAGACAGTGTCTCTCTCTCTCTCCACATAGCCTTGGCTGTCCTGGAACTCACTATGTAGACCAGTGCTGGGTTTAAAGGCATGTGCCACCACGCCCAGTTAGGAACATTAATTCTAATTTTACTGTTTTCACAGAAGCCAGAAGTCAATGCAGCTGGGAGAAAAATAATTTTGTATCCAATTTATTTCTTTCATATTTCTGTTTTTTTTTCATTATCATGAAACAGTTCCCTCCACAGCATAAATATCCCACTCTGTTCCATTACTGCTTCCCAATGTCTTCCCAAAAAGACTTTAAAAAAACAGGAAGCATTTCTGCTCCCAAGCAGTTTAGACAGGGGATGGTCAACCTGTACTCAGAAAAGGGAACTGATGACAGACAGCATGTCAGTGGCACAGGTCAAGACCAGGCGTGGGACACTTCTCCTCCCTGTGTTTTCTCACTTGTGAGACAGGCCTGAACTAAAAGGATTTTTTTGTTTGTTTTTTGAGACAGGGTTTCTCTGTGGAGCCCTGGCTGTCGTAGAACTCACTCTGTAGACCAGGCTGGATTCTAACTCAGAGATCCTCTGGTCTCTGCCTCCTGAGTGCTGGGATTAAAGGTGTGTGCCACCACTGCCCAGCCCACTATAAGATTTTTTATATAGGATTTGGATCTAAAATTTTATGGCTTCATGGTCACATAAGCACATGATCAAAAAAGTTCAGTCAGTGGAAGGTGGGGGAGAAAGCCAGGACTGCTGAGATGAGCTCAGCAGATAAAGGCACTTGCCACCAAACCTGAAGAATTAAGTGAGTTCGAGTCCCAGGACCCACACAGTGAACAAAGAGAACCAATCCCTACAAGTGTCCTCTGACCTTCAACAGGTATACTGTGGCACGTGTGCCCACACACATACACGACAAATAGAAACACAGTGAAGACTTTCACCTCACAGGTATGTTCCCCATACTTCTGCACAGACTACAGACCAACCCTGACATTCACTTCTGGCATTCTGAAGTTTCCCCTTAAGGTTTTCTCACTTTCTTTAAGTCACCCTAATTCCAAGTCGCAGAATCCCCAGCTTAGAAGGAGTTCTAAAACCAACACCTCACACACTGCTCTCCATATCACTCATCTCACACGACTGAAGAAAAACTAAAAACCAAAACAACTTAACTTTTGCCACTGACACATTCATCTGTAAAATGGGGAGTAAACTTGGTAGGGAACCCTAATTTAAATAATAGTGTCTAACCAACCTTTTTGTCACTGGCGATTGCCATCGCTTCCCCATCTGCATCCTGAGAGCAGCGGAGAGAAACAAGTGTCAAGAACTCCATTCACAAGTTAAACTCTTCTTGTGGAGGTAGCTTTTTTTTTTTAAAGCTTCAAAGTGTCTGGAATTAATGCTATGATTTAACTGCTCTTTATATTCATGCATAAATAAGGCAATAACTCAAAACTTGTCTAGTTTTAATGTTGAGAACTACCAAAAGCAAGAAAAAAACAAGCTAACCAAAACCCCAGACCCAACCACTCTTAAGTTTTCAAAAGGAAGAATTAGCCAATTCTAAAATAATTTTGCAGCCCACTCTGTAAGTTACAGTTTCAACCCAACCACAGATCAGTCAAAACCATTAACGAAGGTTGTTACCGAGGAGAAGTCTCTTTTTGGCGCTTTCGAGGTGATGGAGAGGCACTCCGAGAAGGGGAATGTCTCCGGCGCCTGCCTACCTCACCATTCTTCACATGGGATCTCTTGGGCCGCTCATCTTCTGAGGTGGAAGAGGAGCCAGAGTCTGTAATCACAGAGCAAAGAACAACAACAAAATATCACACACACACACACACACACACATACACACAAACACACAAAATCACTCACACTCACCCTTGCTTTTACACTGCATGCTCAGTCCTAGGTTCTACCCCCAGCACTGCAAAAAAACGTTACTTAGAGGCTAGTAAAACTCAGTGATACAGCATTTACCTAATATGGCATAAGGCCATGGCGTTCAGTTCTCAGTACCGTCAGTACAATTTAATCAGGACAATTCTAGTGGCAGTCAATATTCCCATACCCAGCAGAAAACTAGCAAACACAAGGCTAGTTTACTATCAAGAGAACTGAGGCCTGTATGCACCTCTAAGAAATCTAGGGATTTTAAACCAGGCTTGCTGGTGCATGTCCGTATCTGCTGACAGGGAAGTAGAGGCAAGGTCTAAAGCTCAACACCAGCCTCAGCAACACAGCAAATGAAAGGGCAGCCTGTGTGAATGAGACTATCTCAGAAACAGGACAGAACAAAAAGTCAGTCATTATTTCCAATTAACAAAATAAAGCTTCAAAAGAATCTTAAGGCTGGTGGTACAACTCAGTAACTCAGTGGAAGAGCACATGCCTAGTATGAGCAGGCCCTGGGTTCCGTGCCAGCAGCAAAAGAAAAGCAAAGCATCAATAAATTACTTGGAATAGAAAATAAAGATGACTGCTATAATAATTACAATAACCACTTGAGGAAGTGGAGTATGGCAGAAGCTTACGGTCTTTTCTGGCTGCACAGCAAGTTCAAGGCAAGCCTGTCTCAAACGAAATCAAACCTACCAAAACCCAAGTGCAGCATTTGGAGTAAACATCAAGCTTCTGCACACTTTCTCTTTAATCCAACAACTAAAACTATCTGAAAACTTCATCTGCCTACTATTAAACAAACAAAATACCTAAAAGCAGCCTTAATGACCAACAAAAGGCAACTAATCAAAAGAGAAAACAAAAAGCTACTAGCAAAAAATAAGATTCACAAAAACCCAGTTAAGATGTTCTAAACCACAGACTCCTGCATATTAAGGAATAAATTAGTTATCCAATTTAATTCTCTTTTTTAACTATTATAGTAAAAATGTGTAGAGTATTCTACTCTAGGTCAATTACCTTATTTTTACTAATGCTGGGAATAAAGCCCAGGCCTTTGCACACAGTAAGCTATACTAGACCAACAGAACCACACTCCTGACCAGATTTATCACTTTCATAACAATGTAACAATTTAAAAGAAAAATTTAAGGGCTTAAAATAAGAAATATACACAGTGGCCAACTTAGACACAGAAATTCCCATGAAGGCAAACTCTTTGTCCCTCACCCCCTCGCATTCAGAAGTAGGGTCTCAGGACTGGAGATGCTGGGCAAACAATAGTCTTGGTTCAATTCCCAGGACCCACATGGTGGCTCATAATGTCTACAGCTCCAGATCCCAGGGGATCTGATGCCTTCTTCTGGCCTCCTGAGACCAGATACACACATGGTACACAGATATACATGCAGGTAAAACACACATGCATTATACACACACACACACACACACATATATACACACACACATATATTTATGTATGTATATGTAAAAGGGAGGTATCCTCATGTAGTCCAGGCTATCTCCAGTTCACTATGTAGCCAAGAATAACTGATTATCTGACCCTCCACCTCCTGAATACTGACTGATACTACAGTCTTCTCTGTGTTTGCTGTTTTGGGGACTCTCACTATGTAGCCCTTAATGGCCTCATACTCTACAGGAACTCTCCTGCCTCCACCTCCCAAGTGTTGGGGTTCCAACAGGTGTGGAGGTAGAAAGCACTTTCTTGGTGTCCATACCAGAGGAAGACTGCTGGTTCTGTCGTCTATACTGGCGCCTCTGCTGCACAGAATCGGCTACAGCCATCTTGCTGCCTTTGTCTTCTTCTGAAAGATGGATGCATTGAGAAAGCTTTTCTTTAGTTATGCACAGGTAATGTGATGTAACTGAACACGCAAACAAGCATTCGAACCTTTATCAACTACTAAACTTATTGACTACAGGTCAGGCGGGGAGACAGGAATTCTACAAACATTTCAGCTAGCTATCAAACCCCAATTATGTCCAAACCCAGAAGGAAGAGAATGAGGTTAAGATGAATGACATAAGGAAACAGAACACTTAAAATGCTGGAGCCGGGAATCTCCAACTGTCTGTGATGTCAGTTTCAGTTTCAGCTTTCTCTACTGTGGTGCCCTGTACAACCAATCTCCAACCCAAAGGGAACCATCAACTACGGAAGGAGAAAAGAAAAAAACAACCTCTAGAAAATCATTACAACTTACCAGACTCAGACAACTCCACTTTTCTCGGCTTGGGTGCTGGTGAAGGTGACTCTCTTTTCTCAGTACCTTTATGTTTTGTCACTAAAAAACAAGTGAAGGAAAAAAATCTCTCACACAATAAAAAAAGAATAGTATTTTAATAGTACAAAAATGGGGTGTGACTGTTCACATAAAAAAAACCTAAAATTTAAATATGGAAAGCTTCAAAAACTTCTACAGGGCTAGCAAGAACCCTGCACTGATTACTCAAAGCCCACGCACTAAAACCAGTTGGATGTAGTGTGTGGTATGCACGCGTAACCCCACAACTCCTACAGCAAAATGGAAGGTGAAGATGAGGGAATGGTCTGGAAGTTTGGACCAGCTAACCTGGAGCACACACCAAGCAGGAGAAAGCAGGGGGGCCTGCCAGAGACCATGTCTCAACAAGGAAGAAGAGGAGAATCAACTCCCAGAAAAAAAATTTTTTTTTTTAAAGAAAATAACCAAAACAGATGGGTGGTGGTGGCGGCGGCGGCGGCGGCGGCGGCGGCGGCGGCGGCGGCGGCGGCACACGCCTTTAATCCCAGCACTTTGGGAGGCAGAGGCAGGCAGATCTCCAGGTTCAAGACCAGCACGGTCTACAGAGTGAGTTCCAAGATAAGTGAGGGCTACACAGAGAAACGCTGTTCAAAAAAACAAAGAAACCAACCAACCCCAGGTCATCCCTTAGTTCTTTTACCTGTGAATGACTAATGAATTTCGATAGAATATAGTTATACCTTATTTAACACCCTAGGGATTGTCATAGACTATACAAGGTAGTATATACCACAAGAACCGGCGCTCTAACACTTCAACCTCATCTTTGCTAAAGTAATCAAAGAGAAAATTACTACTGAAATGGTGCACACAGTAGACAAGCCCTGTATCCCTGAGCTACACTCCTTTAGTTAATGATTCTACCTACTAACGGTATTTGGACAAACCACTGAATTTGGTTGAGAATGGTTAACATCTAAAATTCTAAAATTCATAAAAGTAACAGGGGCTGGAGAGGAGACCAGTGGTCAAGAGCACTTGCTGCTCTTACAGAGGACCCATATGAGTAGCTCACAGCTACGTGTTAGCTCCAGCTCCAGATATGAAACCTCATCTGGCTTGTGGGTACCTGCATTGTGCGTATATACCCTAGCACAGAACATACCTTTAAAAAAAAAAAAATCCCAACAAGGAGGAGGCTTGAGACAGGACTGCCAGCCTAGATGACATAACAAGATACTATTCCCAAGATTTTAAAAGACAAATCAAATCAAAACAAACAAACAGGAAATTGACTACATGTCAAATTTACCATCTCAGAGGATCAAAATTTAAAACTATCTAGAAGGTGGTTTGTTTGGCTGTGAGAAGGCATTTTCTTAAGAAACATAATTAAAATTAACATTGCTTTTATATTTCTTGAGACAAGATCTCACTACTGTCTGGCTTCAGAATGGCAATGTAATACCAGAATTAAAGAAGTGCACTATTACCAGGTGGTGGTGACACACATCTTTGATCCCAGCACTCTAGAGGCAGAGGTAGGTGAATCAAAGCTCAGTTCAAGGCCAGCCTGGTCTACAGATCAAGTTCTAGGCCAGTCAGGGATACACAGAGAAACCCTGTCTAGGGGGTGAGGGGGAACATACCATCACATCTAGCCAACATTACCTATTTTGTTAAACAGAAGTAATAAACACATGGGTAGGTTCACCCTGACTTAACGTCTCATTAATGGCTTAACTAAAATAGCCTTTAGTAGTATTTATAGCATACACTTTATCCTACTCCTGAGTTAAAGCATTCTGCCAAACGGTGGTGATATACGCCTTTAATCTCAGCACTCAGTAGGCAGAGGCAGGCAGATAGATCTCTGTGAGTTTGAAGCCAGTTTGGTCTACAGAGCTAGTTCTAGGGCAGCTAAGGCCACACCAAGAAACTGTCTTGGGGGGGGGGGGGGGACACAAAAACCAAATACCAAAACCAACCAAACAAAAAAACATTATTACAGGTAACAAGTGTTTCTGTTTTATTTTTCTAAATGAGATTTTTTTTTACTGTGTTATGTTAATAGTGTTTTAAGAATTCAAGGAGCAAATCATTCTAGCATGAAGTCAGAAATCTAAAAGAACTCTAAAACCAGAATTTTAAAGCATTTCAACAGTCCTATTAATTATTAATCTTAGATTGCCCAAAAGATAATTTGTAAAGTTAAGTTACTGTAACCAGAACAAGTAAAATACATTAAGCATCCACAAAGCACAATTTATATAGTTTAGCCGATTCAAAAGATACAGGCCATGCATGCCAGGACACCTGATTAAGGTACAAGTTTATGCAGCACCTGGATTACAACTGATTCCAAGTTTCTCAAACACTTAATGAGACTGTAAAGTACACTCAGAATGATTTAGTCCCAAATCCCCCACTTTTCTCTCCTTACTCTCCCCTCATCTGCCTGTCATCAACAGCAGATCATAAGACCCCAATTAACATCTGCTACATGAACTACAAACAAGAACCCCACATCACAGCATCCGCCAGTTCTAAGTATCCAGAGACCCAAAAGAGGGCAGTTCTGAAATCACGGTACTCAGTAGAGAAGCCAAGACCTTCATTGCGCCCTTCCTCTTCCTCCCTCGTCATCACAAAGCATCTGGACTCTGACAGTTCTCATGCCTAACTGGGAATGAGCTCTTCAATTCTTTGACTAACTAGCTGACCTTGGCTAAGTCACCTAACAATTGCCAAGGTCTTTTCTAGCTCTCAAATTTCAACCCAAGGGTCATTTCCACACAGTTCAAACCAATTCTGAGCTTCAGTGGACATAAAGCAGACGAAGCTGTCCGCAGCACAACTGTCTGGCTAAAGAGCTTGTCCCAGAGCAGAGAACGCGGCAGGTTTCTGCTCCCTACAATGACCTTCTCTCAACTGCAAATGCCCATCACATGTGTACAAGGCTTATGTCAAAACAGGAGAGACTGGCACCGGTGCAGACTCATGAAAAGGGGAACGAATAAATCCCAATAACTGCCCTATTTTAACAGAAGAACTCCTTCTGTTCATGTATTTTCAAGTAATTCTTCTATATGATCTAAATGGAAAAAACATGTATTTTTCTAAAATAATAGGGGAACACTTAAGAGTGTCTTGCCCCGAGGGAGCTTTCTAGCTCTAAACAAAAGAAGTATTTACAAGTGTAGAGTTCCCAAGAAAAGACAGTTGGCTAGAGAAGTAAGTATCAGATTAGGACATGGCAATGGGAACTTCAGAAAATAACACAGTGCGTGTGTAATAGCTGTCTTAAACATCTTATCTGTCACTACATGAACTGGACATTAAAGTCACATTACTCTACGGCTTGCCACCACCAGCAGGTCCTCTTTGCACTCATCCCTCTCAGTCTAAGTGGTTTAAAAGGGCAGCAGTGTGGTGCGCCCTTGTAATCCCAGCACTTGGGCAGTCACCGGCTCAGAACACCCTCTCTAAAATCCAACTGCTACAGCAGCTTTCCCAAGCCTCCCACCCACTCCACTCACCTTTCAGGCTGCCTCTCTTACTCCAGTCCTAGCACCTAATGCACCATTCGAATGGATCCTATTCTCCTCTTTCTCCACGCATATTTGTGGAGAAAAAAGTCGTGGCTTGCTGGGGTTTCAGCACTATCAGACTAACATTCTACTTGGCTGGCACAATCACAGATCATCAATTTCTTAGAAACCAATCTACTGAACAGAACGAGAACAGCACCCGAGATCCCTGCCTAGACCCTAAACCAATCAATCTTTCCTTGGGGCACAAATGTGACCAAAAAAAAAAAAAAAACCAGAACACAAAGTTCTCAACTAAGATATCAAACAAACAAAAAGCCTTAAGAAGGGGTGTGGGGAGGGTGGAATAGTTAACTGGTCTCAGAGTAATAAAACAAATCTTTACAGTAAGAACACAAGTTCCAATTGTTACCCCAATTCAAATAGCCCCAAGCTACTGATCTGCTTGGCCACCTGCCCACACAAAGGGCACTGGAAAAACAAACTACCTTTACATATCACCCCCTTTCAGCAAAGCCCTGAAAACAGAAAGGCAAGGCAAGTCATTTACAATGTCACATATAAAGTACCTCCTAGCTGCTTCTGAAGGTGGGTACAACTGGGTTCATCCTGATGCCAAAGATAACATAATGCTTTGTGTTTTTACCTTTACCGGAAGTTCTTCCTGGAGACACAGAAACACGACTTTTTCTTGTACGGTTCGACTGCTGGGGGGTTGGAGAATGGCGAGTTTTAGGTGGTGGAGTTGCTGGAGATGATGGCCTGTGCCTTCGCCTAGGAGGACTTGCTGAAGGAGATAACCTTCTAGTTTTTCGAGGGGGGCTGGATGTCCTCTTGGGAGGCTTCTTTGGTGGTGACCGGGAACGAGATGAAGAGGATGAAGAGCTACTTCCAGACAACGATGCGGAAGAGCGCCTCCTTCTGCGGAATAAAGCATTCACTTTATTACCTGCATCCCACTGAAGATGACTTCACAGTATGTATAATGTATGCAAAAATACAGCTATTTTTATCCAACTTTTGAGTTTATGTAGCTAAGTGCACAAATTACTTCAAAAAGATTGGAAACAAAACCATAACCTAGGACAGGAAACAATCTATTTCTGAGTACACACACATAACTCATTCTGATTGTGTTTGAGCTGTGAATGCTGTAATCCAGTAACAAAGTTGCCCCTTCCTGAAGAGTGATAATGGGGTTATGGAGTCTGTATAACTTTGGGGGTGACAGAGTATTGCTCATTCAGAGTGATGTCAAGTAACTTTTAAGTTGCACTAAAAACATGTGCAACGTTTGAAATTCATTTAGCTACATAAACTTAGAAGTAGGGGCCTCTCGAATTCTGCAGTAAAATCTGTGGTTAAGTTCTGTTGCAATTACGTGTACCTGCAGAATTCACCTTTGGCAGAAGAATTCCTGAGAACCTGAAAAAAAGAAACCCTCCCTTGAGTGTGAGATTAGAAACTGGCTGAAAGGGAATCCTACAGAATCTGCAAAACACTGACTGCTCAACTGTTCAGTGCACACTACTGAGACAGGCCGCTTGCAAAACTCCAATGTGAGAGATGCTGTTTCCTCACGGTGGACTAAGGAGCACTGGCATTACTTCTCTAATGATCAGCGTGAAAAGTGTGACGCTTGGAATTCCACCACAGGCACACCTGTCCCGTCCACCAGCTGCAGCAACAATGCTATATGTTTAAGTCTCGGTACCTCACACCACTCCCCAAGGAAGATGGTATCTGTTGTTGCTGTTGAAGTGTGGGTCTGAAAGTCCTACCTGCACACAGATAGAACTTGGAGATTATTTGATGTTTTCCTCTTTTGTAGTTGCCGTGGTTCTTGGTAAAGAACATTAACTCAACAGCTTTTCCAGGGCTAGGGTATACTTCAGAGACGGAGTACACGCTCAGCCTGAGTGAGGCCCTGGTTCAACCAGCAGCAACAAGGAAGAATAGACAACTAAGTTCTGTCCAAAGCACACTCGGAAAGCAGGCCCAGGCAACATATCAATAAGGCAGAAAATTCTGTTCCTGTGTAGCAGGCTTCATTTTGTATAAAGTTAAGACACAATCTCATTGCTATAAAATAATATCTAAGATAAAAACATTTTATCTTATGCCCATTTTAGAATGGTTAAGCAAATTACACATTTCAGCAATGTTTAAAACAAATTAGTACTATTGGCTGAATTAGATGAATGCCTAATTGTCACATGTAGCCATTGTAAACTACTAGTAATGGCTTTATGTATCAAGCTTTCTTGTTGGACTATCTTTGGACCGTCAGCCTGCAAATAATGACTTGAGACTTATTATTAATTATGAAAGCTTGGCCTTAGCTTAGGCTTTTTCCCAGCTAACTTTTTTGTTTTGTTTTTTCAAGACAGGGTTTCTCTGTGTAGCTTTGGAGCCTATCTTGGAACTTGCTCTGTAGACCAGGCTGGCCTTGAACTTACAGAGATCCACCTGCCTCTGCCTCCCGAGTGCTGGGATTGAAGACGTGCGCCACCACCGCCCGGCCCCAATTAACTCTTATAACTTAATTAATCCATATTTTTTACATCTATGTTCTGCCACGTGGCTCTTCTTGGTATGGCACATCCAACACATCTGACAAAATCTGCACACCTACACTCTTCCTCCATCAGTCCCCTCTCTCCCTAGAAGTCCCAACCATCTCTCCTGCCTAGCTATTGGCCACTTAGCTCTTTATTAAACCAATCAGAAGGTGCTTAGGCAGAGACACATCTTTAGTAGTGGAAACAAATACTCTGCAACACCTCTATCTAGGAATGGAATTATGGGGAACTTTCCTTTTATGTTACCTTTCTCTGAGTTGTTACAAAAGGCTTCACTACAAAGGGTGGGAGAGATGGCTTAGCAGTGAAAGCGTTAGCTGCCCTCCAAAGAACACAAGTTTGGTTCCTAGCACCACCAGTTACAACTGCCTGTAACTCCAGCTCCAAGATATTTGGAGGCCTCTGCAGGCAGCTGCATTCACGTACATATCCACATTGGCGCACTTGAACACACACCTCTACACATACTCAAGATAAATATTTTTATAAAAAAGAGAAACACTGTAAAGGTACTTGCTGTGCAAGCCAGGAGCCCAAGCTCAATCCCCTAGAACCACCCAAAGGCAGAAGAACTCCAAAGTTGTCCACTGACCTCCAGGCACAAGTTACTGCATTTGTATACACATACAATATAAGTACGTTCTTAAAACTTAAGGTAAAATAGCAAATGGGTTTAAAAAAAAAACAAAAACGGTTAAGTAACCTGATTAATTCTGTAGCCAGCTGCCTTTCAGAAGCCGTAGTAAGCTAAAAGTCAGGATGGGAGGGAGGCAGCTCAGGGGTTAAGAGCACCTGTTCCTCTTGCAGAGCAGATGGTTTCAGTTCCCAGCACCCATATGGCAGCTCACAACCATCTCTAACTCCAGTTCCAAGGGGTCTGATGCCCTCTTTTGTCCTCTGGGGGTACCGCACACACATGGTACACAAAATGCAGACAAAACACTTGTACACACAATAAACACACACTTATACATTTCAAAAAGTCAAACAAAAAAGCAGCCAGTTCTTTTTTTTTGCTGTGTGTGTGTGTCTCACAGTCTTACGTAGAAGATGACTGCATTTCTGATCCTTTTCCCTCTACCTCCAGGGTGCTAGAATGACAGATATGAACGAAACTCCACCTGAGTCTGTACAGTACTGAGGAATAGACCCCAGGGTTTCATGCTTACATGGCAAACATCTAAAGCACACTGCTAGCCCTTGGTTCTGTCCTTTATAAGAACTTTAGTTAGCTGGGCGGTGGTGGCGCACGCCTTTAATCCCAGCACTCGGGAGGCAGAGCCAGGTGGATCTCTGTGAGTTCAAGGCTAGCCTGGGCTACAGAGTGAGTTCCACAAAAGGCTCAAGTCAACACAGAGAAACCCTGTCTCGAAAAATTTAAAAAAACAAAACAAAACAAAAAAAAAACAAAAAACAAACAACAACCTTTAGTCAAGTCTTAGAAGGTAAAACACACAGGGCCTACAAGACCAGTGACTTGACTCTTTCCTGACAGTGTGTTTCTCACAGCTCAAGTAGTGCCGCATTTGAAGTGCATCAGGCTGTCTAGAAGACATTCCCTAGTATAATGTATGACATGTCTTCCAGCAAACAAACAAATAAAAACAAAAAGATCCTGAAATTAGACCAAAGATCACCCTGAAGTGCCAGGCACCTGCCACTAACAGAGTCTCACCGTCTGCCTGGAGACCTACTCCTCCTGTGTCTTGGTGGAGGGGGCATCCGTCTCGGTGGAGTTCTTCTTCGAGGAGATGGTCGCCTTCTTGGGCTTGGCCGCCTTCTAGGAGAGTAAGACCTGCCATAACAAACAGAATTAGGCCCCAAATAAACTAAAAACAAGGAACTTATTGGCGCTAATTTCCAATGCCACAATTTGTTTATGTAGATTTTTACAGTGCACAGAAAAGTAGACTTCACATAAATGCAGAGTAACCTTCATTCTGAACATTCTCTGCAACTTTGACACTGTTTACGATGTTACCTTGAAAATCACCACTTACAACCTAAATTGCATACTCATCCCAAGGTCATAACACACCTTGATCGGGATCTATGTCGCCGTCTTGGTCTAGTATGAGAAGGTGATCGAGAACGGGTCCGAGATCGTGATTTGGAACGTGATCGCGATCTTGGTCTAGTCTTTTCCTTTTCCTTTTTGGAATTTTTTTCTGGAGAAGGTTCTTTGGGCTCTGGTACAGGCTCAGGCTTGGGAGCTTTCAGGATGTCACTGTGAAAATGACAGTGTTTTGTTTTTTTTCTCCACTCTTCTGAGAATCCTAAGCCAATACAACAATATACTGACCTGGCTCTCTTTTTAAAGGGTTTTCTAGGGCTGGCAAAATGGCTGTCTTTGGTGAGTACTTATGGTGCAAGCTTGAGCTCAGTTAAATTCCCTGGAACCCCACATTAAAGTTAAGGAGAGAGCCAACTCTACAAAGTTGTACTCTAAACAGCGTGACCTGTCCCCTACTAATAATAAATTAACAGATATAGATCACCTTATTCTAAAAAGTTTTCAATATCTGCAAAGACTTCTGACTTTAAAAGATAGGTACATATCAGAATTCATTGAGCAACTAAGAATTCATATCCCTGTTTCACATGTGGGCAAGGACTGTGCCACTGTCCAACTGCTGGAGTCCACAAAGGCTGACTCCTGGGAGCCTCTGGAACCATGAGGGGACAGAAGCTAACGGACACCAAGTCCAGGCAGGACAGCATCCCCTCACTTGTTCAACCATCATTTGCGCAGGCCCACAACTGCAGGGGCTGCAGTCTCATGGACGGCATGCCAGGCGGCCTCGTGGACTATGGGAGCTGTTGCGCAGTAGCTATATTATGCTCAAGCCTAAGGCAGCCAGAGGGCACAAGATGTTCCCATTGAAGAGGGAGGGAGTGGCTTTTATTTGGCATATTTTGTACTCCAGTTAACAGAAATGAATAAACCTCTTTAGATTTAGGGGGTAAAAGTTGTTTGAGAATGTAGGTCAGTGACAAAGCATGTGCAAAGCTCTAAGTTACATCCCCCTACTTCAAAAAGAAAACAAAAACAAAACAGGAACTTGTCCACAGTTTATTGTGGCAAGGAGGTAGGAACATCACATTACAATATATAAAATGTTTAAAGGAATACAACAGACAAGGCTGGAGAGATGGCTCAGCAGTTAGGAACACTAGCTACTCTTCCAGAGAACGCAGGTTCAGTTCCCAGCACCCACATGGCAGCTCACAACTGTCTGTGACTCCAGTTCCAGGGGATCTGAGACCCGTGGCAAACCACCAATGCACATTGAAAAAAAGAAAAAAATACAAAAGACAAGTGGCTACCGCTAGGACATTTTCCTTATAAAGAATAGAATTTCAGCTTCATTTTCCCATACTAACTTTGTAATTAAAAAAAAAAAGAAAAAAAGAAAAAAGAAAAGAGAAAGTATCTAAAAGGAAAACAAGCATTTAATTTAGCAATATACATTTGCAGGTGGTAGAACACGATGTTAGGAACATGCCTTGTAGACGTAGCCTCCTGTACTGAAGAGTCTTTTGTTCTCACTGATGGTTCTGGGAGCTCTGGAGATTTCTCCTTCTTTTCTGGGGCAGGGGAAGGGCTCCGGCTCTTGGTTCTGTGACGGGGAGATCGAGAGTGACTGCGCTTTCTCTCTCTCCTGACAGGGGAAGATCGTCTTCTAGGGGAAGGAGATCTGGATTTGCGTCTAGGATGAAAGCAATTTTTTCAGATTTTTGAATAATGTGGTATGGCGCAGACAAAGGGAAAATCAAGGATTAATCTTTTAAGTTACCCACTGTTGTCTGTATCTGAGAAGTTTCACATGAAACAAGATATCCATTTCATCTACTTGAGAGGGAAAAGGCCAGACAGAACTAGAAGGACAAGCAAACAGAGGTAACAGCCTCGCGGAGCAGTTAGAAGAGGCGGCACTGACTTGAGGAGAAGGCGTGGGCTCTCAACTATTCCCAGTGATCATTCAAAGACCAACACCTCAGATGAAGGTGCTTAAAACCATAGTTCCTCA